>NC_081568.1:65698809-65810725 GCF_022355385.1 Mustela nigripes | reverse complement strand
ATTTTTTTTTTTTAAGATTTTTATTTATTTATTTGACAGAGAGAGATCACAAGTAGACAGAGAGGCAGGCAGAGAGAGAGAGAGAGAGAGAGAGGAGGAAGCAGGCTCCCCGCTGAGCAGACAGCCCGATGCGGGACTCGATCCCAGGACCCTGAGATCATGACCTGAGCCGAAGGCAGCGGCTTAACCCACTGAGCCACCCAGGCGCCCGGAGCATTTTATTTTAAAGAAGATTTTATTTATTTCTTTGTCAGAGAGAGAGAGAGAGAGAGAGAGAGCGCGAGCAAGTACAGGCAGACAGAGTGGCAGAGGGAGAAGCCAGCTCCCTACGGAACAATGAGCCCGATGTGGGACTCAATCCCAGGACCTTGAGATCATGACCTGAGCCAAAGGCAGCCGCTTAACCCACTGAGCCACCCAGGCGCCCGGCCTTTTGTTAATAAGCAGTGCCACCTTTAATGATGATGGGAAAAGTAATTCTAAGAATGTAGGAACCTAAACTGTGTTACAATCCATTTCTAATAGTTCTTGTGTTTTCTTGATATCTCTGAAAGTGTTATGATGTCTAGAATATTTCTCTAAAAATACCTTGGGTTTTAATTCAAGTTTTGTTACATCAGAATGGTCTTGCTTTCACTGCCTGTCAATAAGGTGTCAACTTTTTCATATTAGTTTTACTGCTTTTTACAGTTACCTGATCAAGATCATATGTTAAGTTATGATATTCACTAACAGGCATTTCATTTTGTACCTTCCCCCAGAATCCTACCCCCTTCACCTTTTGCCTTTTTCTTGATGTCAGGCAGACTACTGGCCTGAGATAAAGCCTTGGGTTTGAATCCTGACTTCATTAGCTCTGTTACGTCAGTGAAGTCACTGAGCTTGTTTCTTCACAGCAAAGTATCGGCCACCTCATAGGGCTTGTTCTAAGGAGTAAATAACTGCTTTCACAGTCTAACACAGTACCTATTAAAATAGCAAGGACTCCAAAAATACTAATTTCTTTCTTTCCCTCATTCAAAATATGGGCTTGTGGCGGGTGCCTAGGTGGCTCAATCGGTTAAGCATCTGCCTTCAACTCAGGTCATGATTCCCAAATCCCAGAATCAAGTCGCACATGGGGTTCCCCACCTACTAGGGATTCTGCTTCTCCCTCTGACCCTCCTGTCTCGTGCTCTCTCTCACTCTAATAAATAATGTCTTTTTTTTTTAAATTTTATTTATTTATTTGACAGAGAGAAATCACAAGTAGGCAGAGAGGCAGACTGAGAGGGGGAAGCAGGCTCCCTGCTGAGCAGAGAGCCCAATACGGGGCTCGATCCCAGGACCCTGGGATCATGACCTGAGCCGAGGGCAGAGGCTTTAACCCACTGAGCCACCCACGCGCCCCTCTAATAAATAATGTCTTAAAAAAAAAGACCTCATGAAGAAAAAAATATATATGATGTATGAATTATGTCAAACTCGATTATTATGAATATAGGAAGTCTTATCTATGGTACAGTCCAATTTCTAAATCCTCGGGCAGTTATAAGAACAATTCAGCTGACTTGATACTTAAATCGATTTTCTACTTTCAGGGAAGCAAAGTAGCTAAGTGCAGAAACAAACTGAACATGGGCTCAATCTAGCTCCACCAAGCTGTGTGGCTGAGGATAATCATCTCTCTGAACCCAAACTCAGAGAGATCATCTCTTCCTCATCTACAACTTGAGGAAAATACTTAGCTTGCAGAGTTCCTAAGTACTGTCTGGCAGAGCAAGCACTTAATAAATGATAATTCTGATAATAAAGGACAAAGATCTTGTTCTTTGACATTTACTGGTTTGTAAACTACCAACAGGATCAGGACTGCTGAAAGCAACTGATTTTTTATTGCTATTGAAAATCTCTGTTCTAGTGCACAGCTTTGGCTTCCAAGGTGCTATGTTTAACAGAATGACTAATAATTGCCCACGGATCCCATTAAAGTGGTTATTTCTTCACATAGTGGACAGGTACACTCAAAATTAAATGGCAGACAACATGTATGCCTATGTCATGTCTACAGAATTCTTGGGAAGGAGGATTCAAGGGTGGCTAAAACAGCTCCCCCGCCAAACCTATTAATCAGATATTCTTAATAAATAGATTAATTTCCTCTAAAAATATTATTCCCAGGTTAAGTCTAATCACATTTAATTAAAACAGATAATTGGACACTTACCAAAATCAAATATAACCAATATCACTTCAAATGTCCTTAGTGAATAAAGGAAAATTCATACAATGCAACGCTAATCATATTTACAATTAAAATATACTACTTACAGTTAAAGCATACTAATTAGTATACTAATGCATATTGGTCTCACTCCTCCCAAAGTTCATCCTATGGTGTTTTCAAAATTTGTGACTAAGAAAAAGATAAATTAATAATACTAAGACTTATAAGCAACTTACAACATAGGATTTTCACTGATTACAAGACTATAGAGTAAGAGTGAGAGCCTGACAAAGGCATATACTTTAAAAACACAGGCAGATGCTGCTCTATCTTAAGTACATACTGATATATGGAGCCATGCCGGGGTCCAGCGTTGTAATCATGCTTTCTACTGAATGTTTTGTTTTATCAAGCACAGATTTCACCATAGGATTTCCGGCCACACCCTGCACAAGATAAAATAACACATAAACACCCATTCTAAGCAAAGAACACCTGATGGTGTAAGAAAACTCTTATGTTTCTGATACATCACAGACTTGTAATTTGGTAAAATATAAGAAAAACAAGGCTACAGCAATGTCAAATTGCTGTTAAGTTTTCAAAAGGCTCACTCTCACATTCTCTTTTTCTCACAGACCCATGGCAGTGTGCAGACCACATTCCGAGGAGCACTGACATAGGAATTCCATGTACACACACATACGTGTATTCATTTTATGGATGTATATATTCATATGTATTCATTATACCCATGTATCCCTATATATGCATCTTATTTCTTTGTATGTATATATTTTAATTTCATTTCACATCTTTTTATTTATAACAAAGACTAGGCAAAACCTATCCATCAAGGTCCCAAATAAAAACTATAATTAGTTGTCTCCATAAACACATACTTCGCTCCCTAAGAAAAAAATAATATCAACATTTCTCATCATTACTCCCCAAATTTACCTATTAATATATATTACTCTGCTATCTTCTATTAACATTTTTTTCTACTTCCCATTTGTTGTGTTTATTCCCAAATTTTTTCTTTTAACTCAGCCCTATTCCTCTGAATTCTTAAAACCACACTATTAAACAGAAGGAACCAGGTCTGAGTATTCCTTTCTTGTGCTCTACTTCTCCCGTGGTAAAAAAGACTTCAGGGGAGCAGTGGCTTCTGAGATGGCACCTGGCTAACAGGCCATCATTCCACTTCTTCCAACCAATCACTGAACCAAGGTGGTTCAGAGAAAAGCTGAATCCTTAATATTGATATTTAGAACTGTTGACCAATCTTATGCAGAATATTAGAAGAATGATTTATAGGACATGTAGAGTTGAGTTGGATACAAGTGCTAACAGACACACTGACACATGCTCTTAACCAGGGAAAGTAGTAGTAATCCCTGTATGAAGAAAACCTTGAAAAGGTACAGAAGGATTAAAAAAAAAGGAAAATGGGAGCGCCTGGGTGGCTCAGTGGGTTAAGCCTCTGCCTTTAGCTCAGGTCACGGTCTCAGGGTCCTGGGATCGAGCCCCACATTGGGCTCTCTGCTCAGCAGGGAGCCTGCTTCCCCCCTCTCTCTGTGCCTGCCTCTCTGCCTATTTGTAATCTCTGTCAAATAAATAAATAAAATCTTAAAAAAAAAATTACTATTACAGAATACTAAACTACATTAGCAAAATACAGGAAATAAATGCCCTATGGCATGCAGGGCAAAAACAGCCATAAAGGAAAAAAAAATTTCTGCAGAATATTTATGACTGGGAAGATGTTCCTAATATATGCTAGATACAAAACAGTATCCACATGTTACTAACCCATTTTGAGTAATCTAAAAAATTACAATTGTAGAGATACGCACATAAAAAGACTGAGAACTACAGAAAACTGGTAATAAGAATAAAAAGAATTACTATTTTTTCTTTATAGCATTTTACGCTTTCAAAATCATTCTAATGAACATCTAATAGTTTCGAAATTAAAAAGTTCAGTATAACTTTCAAACTCAATACCCGTTACCTTAATAAAACCCCAGAGTCCACCAGCAGATGCTTCATCCTGACCTCTACCAACTCGAGGATCTTCTTGTTCCTCTGGAAACGTAATGGCTGATGTGGTTCCTGGTCCTTGGGCCAGAGATGTCAAACTGGCTTGCTGAGTAATGGGAGTTGGCAAAATACCTGGTATGTGGCAAAAATTTCCAATATATATAATTCATTTCATAAGCGATTTTCTATGAAAAGAAGATACACTGTAGGAGATGAGTACTCAAAATAGCTTTCATATTTTATAAACGTTTTGGTGATTCTTGGCGTACATAATGTAAATACATACTCAGGCATTTCAAGACTGAGGTATGCACACCAAGAATCACCTAAACCTTTATAAAATGCAAACAAAACAAAATTCTCAAGAAATTTCCTGCCCTTTCTGTAGACTTTTTAACCAAGTGTCCTGAAAAAGGACAAAATATGTATCAAAAAGTACTCCCTGTTGGTCCTATTTAGCACATGGATGTGGACAACTGTAATTCTAATCCCTTTAATGCATAAAAATAATTGATGTGAGCACCCAAGACCAACATATAAAAGCATGTAACAATATTTATTTTATATGCCCTACTTTAACTCAAAAAAGAAAATTCATATATTCAAAGAGATAGACATAATGCCTATACTATGCAAAAAAATTTATTAGTAAAACTAGATTAGCAAAGTTGGATTAATAAAAATCAGAACGAAATTACTTCTTTTCCTAAAACTAGATGTAACAGGCAAAGGATGACAAGGATGGAGTTTTGTTTTGTTTTTTTTAAAGATTTTATTTACTTATTTGTCAGGCATAGAGGGAGAGCGAGCCAGTGAGCACAGGCAGACAGAGAGGCAGGCAGAGGCAGAGGGAGAAGCAGGCTCCCTGCCGAGCAAGGAGCCTGATGCGGGACTCGATCCTAGGACGCTGGGATCGTGACCTGAGCCGAAGGCAGCCGCTTAACCAACTGTGCCACCCAGGCGTCCCAAGGACGAAGTTTTAATACTGGTTTCCAACAATTATTCCAGGGAAGCTAGAAAAGTAGGTGTAACCGATTTAGAAAAGAAGATGGCCCATTACCATAAACTTAAGGCACACATGAAGCTTTTATTTGGTTTTAAATTTTTACCTGGCTAAATAAAAATACTCCCTACTCCCTGGACCATCCTTTTAAGTAAAGCTTTTAAAAAAACTCTCAAATATCGCCTTGCTGTCTCTCTGTAAGTATACAAAATATTAGAACAAGTATTTAAAATTTTATCTGACACTACATATAGTATACATACTCTACATTTTACAACACACAAAATTTATCACTAGTAACATTACCTTTATTTTGATAATGTAAATATCAAAACATGAGAAAAGAAAACTCCAGAAATCAAAGACATGAGTTGAAAGTAAAGCGGCAAAAAAGAAAAAAGTTTAAAAAAAAAGTAATGCAGCAATACTGAAACCCTCAAACAGTACTGAAGAGAAAGTGAAATGGTAAAAATGCCTTGGAAAACAGTCTAGCAGTTTCTTGAAAGCAAACAATTCCATGCCTAGTTATATACCCAAGAGACGTGAAAATATGTCTTCACAAAAACCTGTACACAAATGTTCATAAAAGCAGTATGTGTAATATCAAAAAGTAGAAACAACACAGAAGTTCATCAATGGATGAAATGAATAAACAAAACGTGGAAGGAAAATCCCTACTACAGAATACTGACCCATAAAAACAGAGTACAGACACATGCTACAACATGGATGAACTTAAAAATACCCTGAGGGGAGCCTGGTTGACTCAGTAGGTTAAATGTCTGCCTTCGGCTCCAGTAACAATCTCAGGGTCCTGGGATGGAGCCCCGCATCAGGCTCCCTGCTAAGCAGTGAGTGTGCTTCTCCCTCACCTCTTCCCACACTCATGTGCTCGCTCACTTGCTTTCTCAAATAAAATCTTCAAAAAAAACACACTAAGTGAACGAAGTTTGTCACAAGACTATATATGGTATGATTCTATTTATATGAAAAATCCAAAATAGGTATACTCATAGAGGCACAAAGCTCATGAATGGTTGTTTGGGGCTGTGAACATCGGGAGCAAGTGGGGAGTAATTGCTAATAGGTAGAGGGCTTCTTTCGGGGGTGATTAAAAGGTTCTATAACTGATGACAGTGATGGCTGCACAACTCTGTAAATACTGTGACAACTACTGAATTATATACTTTAACGTAAGGGTAAATTGTATGATATATAAATTATTTGCCAATAAAGCAATTATTTTAAAATGTATTTAAACATTAACTGTAGCCATTTATTTCAAAGTATCAGTAAGAGAATTACCTGTTACTGGAGGTGCGGAGAATGATGGCATCAGGGGTGTCTGGGGAGCTCTTCCTGCATGTCCCCTTGTAATGTCGTAAGTTGCCCCAACGGAAAATCCCGATGTGGGAGGACCAGAAGGGGGTGCAGATAAAAGAGTGCTTTGGGCAGACGATGAAGCCGGGAAGTGGGACAGAGGAGGATTACTGAAGGCAGCAGCAGGTGGTGGAGAGACAGGAGGTGGGACAGAAGTCGTGAGAGCTGGAACAGAAGGGACCGGTGAAGGCGGCACGAAGGGCAAGGGTGCCGAGGGCCTCACGGGAGGGAGGGACGGCTGAGGGGTGGAGTACGCATGTGGCGGCAAAGACTGTATGGAGGACACATTTGGAGAAGAGAAAGAACTGGTTGCAGCTGGAAGATGGGAAGGAAAAAACCCCACAAAAATTAGAAATGCTTTTCATTCACTTAGTTTTCAAAGTATCTCATTACTTTTTTACTGCAAAATTTAAAAATTTAACAGACCATAACCCATTAATTATCTTTAATGTGTTATTTAAAATATACAACACCTACGACTAAGTGCAAATGACTTTCAAGTCCCCTAACTAAAAGTAGCAGTTACATAAAATTAAGTTACAGTCCTATTCGTAAATAGATCTTTATGTTTCCATTCATTTTGCTTCCCACCCCCCACCCAAGAAAATAGAGCTGTTTTTCACCCTTGATGCCTTTAGCATAAAAACCTACAAAGTGACTCCAAAATTTTGGTCAGTAGGCTGATCATCACAAAGTGACAAGACTATGAGACAAAACTAACACATGCTTTTTGGGATACTTTTGTCCTAAGATGACGATCTGTAGTCAGTATGAATATAGAGAACAAAAGTTTACCCAAAGGAAAACAAACTTTGGGCTTCAATAAAAAAAGTTCACTTCCCTTCATCGTGGGAAAAGTTAGAAATGTTTTCGTCTATGTATTTTTCTTATAACCCACTCTGAGGAAAGTTAACATCATTACTACCGTCCAGCCACACCAGATGCTGGCGACGCCACGTACCTAAAGGCAGCGGGGTGGAAGCTGAGGCAGCTGCAGCCAGGCCTGCGGGGTGTGGTGGAGGAGTCCCCGGCGGAGTTGTCTCTATTCCGCTCTCTTCCATCATTTTTCTTCAATTATGGTTTACTGTAAAAATAGAGAAATGGAACATATATTGCACAGTAATCAAGTGTAGTTTCAAAGAATAATTTTAGGAAAAAAATCATCAAGACACAGAGGTCTATACAATTTATAATGCCACTTATTTCTGGATAAAGGCTCTGTCAAAACTCCTAGAAAAACATTGTCTGTGACAATGTTTAATGTGCACATAACATTTTCATACACATACCTTATAATTGAGAAATAATTTTATATTATTCATAAATTTCAAATAGTAACTCACTAATACAATTTTTTGCCACATGAATCTACGTTAGACTTTTATCTTCATTCTAGTTACTAATACATTTAAAATAAAAAATATGTTAATTTATTTTTCTTCTTCTTTTCCCATAGAACATTATATATGGGCTATTTCTATTAACATGAAAAAAAAACCTGAAATGTGCTCACTTTCCAGCACCTCTAGTTCACATTTAAAATCATATGTAGTAATGGCTAAATGATATGTCTCATATTTTAGAAATGTTAAATAGATAGCAGGATCCTAAGAGAAAAATGGATTATCAAATATGGGAAAACTTCCTTAAAAATTAAAAACTTCAAGTCTGTCTCAAGTATAAAATCAAAACTTCTAAATAAAACTTCTGGTTTTGATTTTGATGTGTTCAGTCATTTAACAAATACTCAATGAAAGTCAACTGCTAGCCAAGCACTGTACCAGTGCCTCTGGACATTCAATGTAAACAAAGACAAACAAGATACTTACAGCCCAGTCCAGCAGAGGGTCAAGTAATACCACCAATGAACTGTACCCTTAATTATGTGCTCTGAGGGTAAGAACACCATCCTATTTGAGGGGGAATACGATTTTCAGTTGAGTGAGGAAAGGAAGTCACATATAAACAGAGATCTAAAAGATACAGAATTTCATTAGGCAACGGGAAAGAAGTAGGGAAGGTTCCAGAAAAAGTGAATATACACCAAGTGTACAAGCGTAAAGTAGAGGGAACAAGACATATTCAAGAAAACCCATGTGACAAGGAACAGAAAAAAAGATGAAGACTGGAGACACAGGCAAAAACCCATACCGTGTTGAACCTTATAAACCACATCAAGGAGTTGGATTTTTTAAGGACACAAAGGCACCGTACAGCATTCAAGCTGGGGATGACATATTTGCCTTCTAACTTTTTTGAAGAAGTTTTAGATTTGCAAAAAGATGCAAAAATAGACCAGAGTTCCTGAGTATCCTAACCCCAGCTTCTCCAACCAACAGCATCTTACCTAACTGCAGTAGAGTGATCACACCCAGGAAATTAACACTGGTGCTGTACTAGTAACCAGTGATTTTATTTGGGTTTTCACCTGTTTTTACATGTGTATGCTTCTGTCTGTGTGTGTAGCTCCATGAAGTTTCATCACACACAAAGACTCATGTAACCAACTCCACTATCATTCTAAAGAATCTCCTTTGTGGTGCTCCTTTGTCAGAGCCTCCCACTAACCACAGGCTGTGGCAAGAGACTGTTCTCTATCATTTTCTCATTTAATGAATGTTACCTAAATAGAACCATATAGCATATGACATTCTGAGACTGGCTTTTTTTTTTTTCTTCAGTCAATATAATGCTCCTGAGACCTATCCAAGTTGTTGGATGTATCACTGGTTGGGGTTTTTAAAAAAATTTCTGAATGCTATTCCATTTTACTCATGTGCCACAGTTTATCTATTGGTCTGGTAAAGGACATTTAGGCGAATTCCAGCTTTTGGCAATTCATATTTGTGTTCTGAAAACACTCCTCTGACCACAGTATGTAGGTTGGGATATAGGGCAGTCAGAGTAAATGCAGAGAGACTATTAAGAAGGAGAGAAGTTCATATAGGAACTGATAACACCCAAGGCAAGTGCCTCTAAAGTGCACGGAGGGGAGGAGGGACCCAGAGGTCATTGGACAACATCTGAGACATTTTTCATTGTCAGAACTAGAGGGACTACTGGTATCTAGTAGGTAAAGGCTAGGAATACAACTAAAAATCGCACAGGGCACAGGAAAACCCTCACAAGAATGAATTATCTGGCCCCACATATCAATTGTAGCAAGAGTGAGAAGCTTTGGCCTAGACTAATATGATGACAGGGGAGATAAGGAAGAATGAGTAGATTCAAAAACTGGAGATGGGGCATGACTTACACAAATGTATAGATGGCCATGCATTCACTAAGACAGGGAACACGGGAAAAGGTCAAGAGGTTTGATGTCTTCTTTTTTGGGAAGGGGCATTATGCGCTGTTTAAAATTGGACATACCGAGTTTAAGCTCCTTGAAACAACCAAATAGAGACACTGATGAAGTCTGTGGTTTAGCCGTAAGTGTAGGTTTCTTCAGTTTACTGAGTCCTAAAGTCGTGTTCTGGGATAAGGTTATCTAAGGAGAGAATACCAAGTGAAAAGGAAAAGATGACCCAACCAATCCTTGAAAAAATGCCTGGCAGGTGAGTTTGCGAAGAGTGAAATGACCAAAAAGGAGAAAACCAGGAGACGGTGGTGTCCAAAAGCCAAAGAAGTTCCAAGGTAGGAAGGGGCAGCAGTAATGCTGCAGAAATGCCAAAGTACTGTGATATCTGAAAGAATGTCATTGATTTTCCAAACTGAAGATATGAACACAGGGAGAGCAGTTTCCATGGAAAGAGCAGGGCTAGAAGCCAATTTCAAATGGACTGAGTAGGAGGACGTGAGGTAGAAATACACAACACTTTGAAAGAGTTTGGTTGTGAATGTGGAGGAAATATCTATGGCATTTAAGTCGAGACCAGGGATCTGGGAGGCAAGCATCTTTTCACTCAGTACCTCAACACCAAAGTGAGATAAACTGGAACACAAACAGCCTTCTGGGGACTTGATCCCTCCCTGCCAAAGCCACCTCTTTTCATCTCCCCGTTCTCCTCCTTACAGATGCTACCAAATCCTCACAATGGCCAGTAGAAGTCCTGTTTAAAGATAATCTTGATCCCTAAATTAATGAATGTGTTGGCAAAACAGTCTCTGCAATGAAAACAACTTATAACCTGCAACAAAGGGTCAATTTCTTTCCGTCTTTAAAAGACACACTAAGAAGTGGCTTAATGAGGTTATTAGGTAAATTAGGTGTACATAAACATGCCTTCTTACTGAAGAAAAGCTACTGTGATTACAGCGAAGTGTCAGACTTGGTAAAGGTTTTAGTGCATACCTTTTCAGCATAAGAAGTGTTATTAAGGTGTCAACATTAAAGAAAGTAATGAAAAATAGCTTAGAAAATTGAGTCCTCAGTCTCTTCGAATTTGCATCTATTATGGTTTTTCTAATACAAAGTGAATGGCTACTTATAAGAATACAATAAAGAAATGGAATAATGCAGCTTTGATCAAAGTAAAAGCCTTAAAAGCAGTTATTACTGGTGCTCTAACAAACAACGAACGCCAAAGCAGGATGTGAGAGTTTTGTCTACGCATTCTCAGCTGTGACCCCAAAATAAACTTCCATAAACGTTAACTGAATGAAAGAATGGCTGTAAAGCAGAAAGACCGGAACGCCAAAATGTCATGTTCCCAAGCAAGTACATGTTGTCACTCAAAAATACCTACCCTGATAGGCAGAAATGAATATAAATTCTGCCCATCTAGGATAGGAGCTATCCTGCCAGTTTGCCGGAAGCCGGTCCCAAAGGCGAACAAAGAGCAGAATGCAAAAGCCAGGGCACCTGGGGAAAATAAACTCCTTCCCACTGCCATTCCCAGGGCACGGACCCAGGAGCCGGGAGAAGGCGGGAACGGCCGGCATCCTGTGCCCGGAGACAGCGGCCTTCCCGCAGGCCCTGCCACGTCTCCAGGCCGGGCCGGGCTAAGGTCAGCGGGCGCCTGTGCCGCCCGTCCCGTTCGGCCGCCCGCGCGCTGGAAGGCGGAGCCAAACGGTCAGGGGCGCCAGGCTGGGTCCGTACCCCGGAGCCAAGGACGGGAACCGGACCCAGGACCGGCACCCACAGTGCTAAACGCGCGGCAGGGACTGCTCGCCTGGCCAAGGGTCCCCGTGCCGGGCCGCACTGTACACGCTAGCACAGCCTGCGCTCGGGACTCCACTGCGGGGCTCCGAAGCGACCCTAACCATCCCGCGGCGCTGCCCGCTGGCCCGCCCACCTGGAGGGGTCGGCGCCCGTTGGCGCCCGCATCCCATCCCACCGCCCGTCAGCACCTGCGTCGCTGCCAGCCTGACGCTTACCTGGGGGCCCGAGAGAGCGTATGTGTGGCAGTTGGAAAGTGCAGGACAGGACTTCGGGGTGCTAAGACTACTGCTCGGAGAAGACCGCGAAGACGCCGGCAAGAGCTCACCGCTGCGCGTCCCCGCCTCCAAAATGGCCACCGAAGGCGCACGCCCCTGCGGCTGCCACGTCGACCACGCACCGCCCCTCCCGCTGGGAGCCTCTGGGTCGCGCCCGGCCCCGCCCCGCCCCGCGCCCCGCCCACGGGGAGCCTCGTCGCGCCCCGCCCCTCCCGAGAACGCAGGTTAAACTCGTCTGTGTACCTCGGCCCTGAGGTGCTGCTACCGGGGTACTCGGCCCCGGCCCCTCTGGGAGCAGGTCCAGCAGCACCGTCATGCTTCCCACTCCACAGCCCTACACGCGAGAACGGCATCCTCGTTACCAGGTGTAGCTCGCTTATCCTGCGCGGTGGCCGCCCACGGAGTGGCGATGAGCCAGCCAAGGTCGTCCTGTCCAATCCCCAACTGCAGAAAGGAACCCCCTTCACAAACGCGACAGGCAGGGGACTTGCGTTATTTACCAAAATTTCCAGAAAACAGCAGTTGCATCCGGAGAAATAAAAAGCGGGTGGGTAAAGGGTAGCAGCTACTGTTACTTTTTGCCCAACAATATATAGTACATGTACATTCTTTTTCTTAATTGAAAAAACGAAAGGCAAAGATTATTAACCTTCTTAACCTAATGTGACACACTTAAAGCAGTTCCTGAAACAGTCTGTGCTCAATAATGCACATTAAATAAATAAGTGAACGGTGTGCGAGAGAGGGAAATAAGGAATCTGAAACCAGAAGTCTGGGTTTGTAAGGTGCCCGGGTGGCTTCCACACACGTCATGATCCCAGGGTCCTGGACTGGAGTCCTACCTCAGGCTTCCTGCTTACTGGGGAGCCTGCTTCTCCCTCTCACTCTGCCACTCCCCCTGCTTGTCCTCTTGCTCTTTCTCATAAGTAAGTAAGTAAATAAATAAGTAAATAAAATCTTAAAAAAAAAAAAAAAGTCTGGGTTTGGGTCTGACGCTACCCTAACACTAGTCATGCAGCTGTGCCCTTGTATAGTTAGTTCACTCAGCCTTCTCCAGTCTCCCTAATTCCATCTGTAAGATGAGAATATTATACTCAGGCAGGTAACAGTCCAAATGAGTAGTATGAAAGCACTTTTTCAACGGCTGAGTGTTAAACACATGAAAAATTGTTTTTGTTCCTTCCAAATTCCTTTAGGAGCACATGAATAGATCTCTTGGACTTGACAGTTGCAAGCATTCTAAAATGTCTCATTAAAGAGCTGACAGTATTAAACTATGCCTTCTCTTCAGATCTTCCTTCGCCATTACAGTGTGTTGTTTCTTTTGGTGGTGACTCTTATTCCATCCACAGAGAATGTGTGTAGGTAGCTATCCAGGTTACTTTTCTAGAAGTGCTGTTTGGGCGGGCCTGAGAGTAGTCACCATCTCCATCTTCTTTGGTCGACACCCTTAATAGCTATAAGGTTTATTCGTTTCTTCATTCAACAATTATTTATCACTGACTGCACTGTACAGAGCATTAATACCAGAAATGTAGAACGAACACGACGGACAAGGTCCTGACACTTAGGAGGCTTTCATGCTCAACAGGAGAAAGAGAGGCTATGAACAGGAACACAGAGTATTTACGATGAGCACTTTCAGGATAATCAATAAACAAATTTGTTTAGACAGTAATTGGCCACTTTGGATAGGATGGGTGAGCAAGGCTTCTCTGAGGAGGTGGGACTTGAGCAGGGACATGTAAGGAAGCAGGCCTGTGGTTATCTGGCTGGAAGGAAGGGCACACAAAGGCTCCAAGGGAGGTGTTTGGCACCTTTGTGGAACAACAAGGAAACAGAGACTGGGTGGATAGAAATGAGGTCAGAGGGAAAGTAGGGCCAGATCATATCCAGCTTTTCAGGCCCTGGTCAGAACTTTGGGTTTTATTCTGAGAGAAATGGGAAGTGGAAAGGTTTGAACAGAGGACTGGCAAGATTTGAGTGTAAAATCACTGATTGCTGTGACTATAGGGGACAAAGGGACTAGCACAGGATGGCCAACACCACCACGTTGGTGGCTTGTGCAGCTAACTGGGCAGAGAGGGAGGTGATGCTCGTTCTAGATATATCTTGAAGGTTGAGTTGTCATAATTCACTGATGGATGGAACATGACCTGTGTCAGTTTCCTCAGACTGCCCAACAAATCATCACAACTGTTTAGAGAAAAAGACAGCAGTCTTTTTTTTTTCCCCTCTCATAGTTCTAGAGGCCAGAAGTCCAAAATCAAGGTTCAGCACGAGCTCCCCAAAGACTCTGGAAGAGAATCCTTCCATGTCTAATTTCTGGAGGATCCAGATGTTCCTTGGCTTCTACCAGCAAGACTTCAATCTCTACTGGTCTTCATTGTGGCCTTCTGCCTCTGTGTCCTGTACCACTGTATTTCAAACCTCCCTTGAACTTTTTTTTTTTTTTTTAAAGATTTTATTTACTTTTTTGAGAGAGAGACAGTGAGAGAGAGCATGAGCAAGGAGAAGGTCAGAGGGAGCAGCAGACTCCCCGTGGAGCTGGGAGCCTGATGTGGGACTTGATCCCGGAACTCCAGGATCATGACCTGAGCCCAAGGCAGTTGTCCAACCAACTGAGCCACCCAGGTGTCCCTCCCTTTACCTTTCTAAGCATACATACCATTGCATTAAGGGTCCCTCCTAAACCCAGAATGATCTCATTTCAAGATCCTTGGGGGGCGATCTAAACCCAATTCCCAAATAAGCTCACATTCACACTTATCTTCTGGGGAGGCTGCCATTCTGCCCACCAGTTGGGTGGTATTTCCCACATGAGTTGAGGTTTTTTTTTTCTAGCTTACTTCGTAGTCTACTCTTAATTATTCTCAAAAGAGTCCATAATATGTGTAATATTCATATAGATACTGAAGCATGTGCAAAGGAGAAGATGCTGGGACCCCGGGCATCTGCAGCATTGCCTGGAGTAAAGACAGACCTGAACCTGGTCAGAAATACCACAGGCTCTGCAACTCAGAAGAAGTCTTGACCCAAACATTGCATAGAATATACTTGTACTGAACAATTATTCATTGTTTATCTGGAATTAAAATATAAAGATTTATTTATTTAGTTATTTAATAGACAGATGACAAGTAGGCAGAGGCAGGCAGAGAGAGAGGAGGAGGACCCTGGAATCATGACCTAAGCCAAAGGCAGAGGCTTTAACCCACTGAGCCACCCAGGAGTGCCTGGAATTCAAATTTAGAAGGCAAGCAAGGTGTGACTGCAAGACAATGTGGTAGAGATAAGAACATAAGTCTTGGTACCAGACAACCTGGATTTGAATCCTGGCTCTCTAGCACCTGCTAGGTCACCAGCTAGCCTTGGGCATGTCATTTAAACTCTGCCTTGATTTCTTCACCTATAAAATAAGAACTTATATTAATACCTACCTCATAGTTTGTTGCTTAGGGATTCAATGACTTCATACATGTAAAATGCTGGCAATTGTGATCAGTGCCCATCACAGGGTTCTCTCTGTGTTAGCTCACATTCTTGTCTTTACTAGTCTTGTCATCAACTCAAAATTTCCTTCAGTTATAAATAGGGTAGTTCTGACTCTCACTTTGCCAGGACATCCCCAAATGCGGATGGCTGCCCTAACAAAATTATTAAAAGTTCCCACCTCCTGTTCTCCAAAGGGTTCCAGTTTGGACAGTCTATCTTATGGTCACTCTAGTTACAGAGATATTGAATCATCACTCTTTCTTTAAAAAAGGAGTTGCTCTTTTTGCACAGGTAGCTACAGCATGAATGTTTCAATACCTGCCTCTCAAACATACACATGTTTGTTGTTACCAGAGTTGATTTCTATTGCCTACAAAGAACTAACTTCTCTTTCTAAAACATATATTTATACAAAGGGCTCCTTTGTATAAATTCAAGGACTCCTCATTGCCTGAATGATAAAAATCTCAAAAATCCAGCTGACCTTCACTTTCTAGATACTTACTCTTTCTGAATCTTCCTCCATATTCCCCAGCCACCAGCTGCATACATGTGGCCCGTCCAGAAACCATATGCCTTCGCTTCTATCGGTCCCTCGGCCTGAAATGTTTTTTTCCCTTTCCACCTCCTACTAATAGATATACTTCACTTTTTAAGGACCTGCTCAAAGTTTTCTTCTATCATAAAACCTTCTATCATAAAACCTTTCACACTGCATCTTTGTTGGTTGCACATGTCTACAGCCCATCTTTGTATGTGAGCTCCTTGATAATAATCACTTTGTTTCTAGAATCCTATTACATTGAAATTTTTAGATAGATTAATCTATGGACATTTTATTGAATTGATTTGAATATCTGGTGAGGACTGATGTAGAGTATATACACGGCAATGATTTTTTTTCTTCCCTAGATATGATTTTACGAAAAATAAATTGTGGGAAACAGAACAAATACACCTCCTTTGGAAAACCAGAAAATTCATTTTGAGCAAGGAACCATGCAACCAAATGAATTCTCTGCCCAAGGAAACACTGTTAATATGCAATAACATATTACAAAGGATTTAAAAACTTTTTCTAAATTTTCACATTTTTACAAAGTTCAAAGTTTGCATAACTTCAGCCTACAGCTCCCAGTGCAAAATAACTCTTTAATATTTATATCTTGTAGGAGTGTTTCTCAAGTCTTTGAATTCATAGAACACTTCACTTTTTCCCTGTAGGTTTTCTATCTGTTTAGAAAAGAATAGGAAACAACACAGATGTTCTTACAAGCACCTTCATTTTCAAACAATGTTTGAAACTGACAAGTTGCATCCATTCCCTTGGGCAATTCAGTCTTTCCCTAAGGCCTAGAAGTGAAATTTGGGCAAGAGAGTCTAGGAGAGGAACCAGTCCAATCCCTGTAATTCACATATCAAACCAAGTGCTTGTGAACTGACATCCAGTGTCTTTCTCCCCGGCGTCCCACAGAACTGCTTCTGAGTGGGTCATCAGGGTGAAGTGGAAAACACACTGGTGTGGGAACCCAGTACCACTGCTAATTAACAATGCGACTCTGGGGTTACCTTCCCTGAATTTTCATTTCCTCCCCTGACAAGTGAAGGAGAGAGAGCTGAGGGATTTCTGCTGGGAAGGCTCATTACTGCTGGCTTCCTAGCAAGACAAGCAAAGAAAATTCTAAAACTTACCAGCACAGATGGAAAATCCTAGATGAAATCTCAGGACCTGGAATTGGCTGGATGAGCAAGAGGACGATAAATATTACGATTAAGGAGGGTTCCCCCCCCCCCCAGGAATTGAAGGGTGCTTCCACTTCAGAAAAAATATTTAACCTGATAGAGGACATCTACAGAATAACATGGCAAATATCATACTTAATGATAAGATATGGGAAGCGTTTTCGCACATGTATATTTCCAGCTGTAACAACACACCTGAACTTTTGTGTCTAGTCAGGACACTAATTAAAACTCTCAACGTTTAAAAACAAAATAAAACATCACTCTGTTCCATCGACACTTCCCCTGGTCAGCAAACGGCAACTCTGCTTTTCAAGTTGCTCTTGTACAAAACCCCTAGGCTCACAGTCGACATCCACAGTGATAAGTTCTGTGGGTAGACTCTGCCCCGATAGGCTGTGAGGAAAATGGCGCGCTCCTCTCCCAAACGCATAATCCTGGTGTAATCATGAGACTCGAGGTGAATTCTACTATGCATGTGCCCAGTGTTCCTCCTAACTGTCAAGGTCAACCCCAGTGAGGAAAGCCTGTAACACCCACACAAGGAGGAGTCTAAGGAGACAAGACTACCAAACGCAAGGGGTATGGACCCACCCAAATAAGGGTGAGGTAAGGCTCTTTCCTCAGAGCTTGAAGGGGAGTCAGCCACCACCACTTGTGTTGGGCAGAGACTCAAAGGCAGGCAGTGGGTTGGGAAGGCTTCAGGTACACCCTCATCACAGGCTGAGGGAGGAGGCAGCTGTGGATGGGCCAACCAGAAGCATGGCATTCTGGGGCACCTGTGTGGCTCAATCAGCTAGGGGTCTGCCTTCAGCTCAGGTCATTATCTCGGGGTCCTTGGATCGAGCCCCGCATTGGGGTCTCTGCTCAGTGGAGAGCCTGCTTCCTCCTCTTTCTCTGCCTGCCTCTCTGTTTATTTGTGATCTCTGTCTCTCTCTCTGTCAAATAAATAAAATCTTTAAAAAAAAATTTAAAAAGTAGCACGGCATTCTGTGTGACTGACTAGCTGCACATAGTTGGCCTTTCTGGAGGTTTCCTCAATCGGAAACCATCAATTATTAACCCAACCCTTGCCACTGCAGGCCGATTGCTACAAGGCTGGCTGTTTGCCTTTCTGGGCAGGTTTATGTACGGTCTGGCCACCGTCCCTGGGTACATTCGGTCTCTCAGGGGTATCCTGGTTGAGATCCTGGAACTGCAGAGAATGTGAGGTAAAAACTAAGGAACTCTGAACGCGAGTATGGACTTTAGTTAACAATGGAACAAGAGAGGTTCCTTCATGGTAACATGTGCCACACTCACGTGACAGGTTCCTAATGGAGAAACTAGGTGTGGGGCACAAGGGAACTCTCTGGACCCTCTCCTCCATCCTTCCATGACTCTAAAGCTGCTGTGAAAGGAAAGTGTATCTCTAAAACCACCACCACCTTGGAGAAATTGTCACCCCTGCCCTTTCCCTCACCCTCCACACCCAATCCTTGAGCACATCCTTTGACAGGATTTGACTGTAGCCCCTGCCGCTGTCACCTGAGCCCCGACTTCCTCATCCACACCTAGAAATCTTCACGAGCACTCTGCGGGGGCCCACCTGCCTCTACTCCTGCCTCTATGGTACTTTTCCACAGAGTTGCAGGGTGTCCAGCAGGATCCAGCCTCTAGAACCTCTCTGTGTCACAGCCCACCAACCTTCCCCTTGTTCTGCTGCTCCCACAGTGGCCTTGGTGCTGATTATCAGGAGCACCCACCTGGCCCACACCTTGGGCCCTAAGCTCCCTCTTCCTGAACACTGTTTCTCTTCCTCAAGTCCTTTGAGTCCCAGAGAGACTCTTGATCAACCCCTCGCTTTATTTTCCTTCCTAAATCTTGGGACTTTCTTGTCGGAGGCAGGCCCCTGTCCAGGGCGGCCTCCGCCATTAAAAGATGGCGCCTGGCTAGTTGCCAGGTTAGGATTGCCTCGTGAGACTAAGCAGAACGCCCACAGAGGAAGTAAACAGCATTGGTTGCTAGCAAAGTTGTTCGTTTAGGTGCACAGCCTGATTCGCTCCCTCCTGTACCCTGCTCGCTGATTGGTCATGTAAATGTATATAAGTGTGAAGACTTGCGGAAATAAAGAGAGAGAAGATGCATCCGAACTGGGGCTTCTTGTCGTCCTTGCGGGTCGAGGGCAATACTTTCTGACATTACCATATAAATGGCAATATTTCTTTGCATCCTGTTCACCTCCTGCATTATAAATGCAAGTAGCTATGAATTCAAGAACAACTTTCTCTGTTTTGTTCACCACTGTATCCTCAGTGCTGTTCTTGGGAACTTCGTAGGCACTCAAGCAACAGCTGTCAAGAGAATGAATAAATGAAGGGGCTGTATTGAGGGTCAGGAAGCTCAGGGAACAGAAGCCGATTCTTTCCTAAAGCCTCACAATTTGGATTCCATCAAATCAAAACTATTTTTTGCAGAGACCGCGTTCCTTCTTTACTGCATATAGATAAAATACCTTTTATTTAGGGTTGGTCCATTAAACAGAGCCTCTGAGGTGGGAGTTGGGTCAGATTCCCTGCATAATCTGTCAGCAGAGGCACGCGGCATTGTCTGTGGCTTACGTTTCTAGATGTCACAGTTCCTGGAAACATTTCCAGATATTCACTCAAACAGTGTTTATTGACTGAAACCCTATACTAGAAGCCATGGGCCAAAAATAACATGAACTAATTCCTGCACTGAAAGAGATCACAGGCTGTCGCAAAGACAGTGTACCCAGAGCCTGAAAACACGAGGAAGAAAACTGGGGGTCTTCTTACAAATGTGCACGAAATCTAGGGCACCTGGCTGGCCCATTGGGTTAAGCCTCTGCCTTCGGCTCAGGTCATGGTCTCAGGGTCCTGGAATTGAACCTTATATTAGGCTCTCTGCTCGGTGGGGAGCCTTCTCCCCCCCCACCCCGCCTCTGCCTGCCTCTCTGCCTACTTGTAATCTCTCTCTCTCAAATAAATAAAACCTTAAAAAAAAAAAAAAAAGCAAATGTGCACGAAATCAAAGAGAGGCCACAACCCTGGGACAGTAACTCACTCCGTGGGGCTGTGGGGAGACACCTGATCTCCTCCATCCAGATTTTGGGATGGGAGTCATGGCTGAGGGCCCTCAGGAAATGGATGGAGGTGGTTTTGTTCCTCAGTGTATTTGTCATGCACCATGGCTTCTGCAAAAGAGGCTGTTCCTTTCTGACACTCACTCTTCCCTTGCATCCACCATGTTGCACTAATTGCTTCTCCTGCTCCCTCTGCTTCTGTCTTATAAAATGTATCCTTTTCTTTTAGTCCTCCTGCCTTCTCATTTGAGGAATACCTATTTCACATGTGGCTCACATACTGGAATTGCTAAACAAAGCTTTCAGTCCCAGCTCGGTCACATCTGGTTCCTTCCATCCCCAGACACACACTCAGGAGAGCCCACAGAGACACTTCTCCCACATTCCTACTAGTGAGACAGACAGAGAGCAGCACAGAGTTGGCAAACCTTTGTTTGTAGCTTGTGAGAGTCACTAGGGACCAACCCCCACGCCCCACACCCCGGGGCCCTCACTTCCTTCATCTTCTTCTACCCCCCCCCCCCCCCCCATCTAACACAGTACACTTTTAAAGACCGCCAATCCCACATGTCCATTCCCTACGTATAGACAAGAGCAGGAATCTACTCAGAGTTTTAACAGAAATCCTCAGTTCTGCATGTCTGTCTCCAATGCTTCTCTGAAACCTCAGTTCTCATTTCTAACTACCTAGAAAGCTCACCATCTTCTCAAATTCAGTTGGGTAAGAGATAAATCATCAACTCATCCATGAAACTATTTTAAGATTTTGCTTTTTCCATTTCGTGAAGACTTATCACTATTATTCAGGACTCAGAAATACAATTTGACAGCTCTCCCCCTTCCACCAACCATATTCCTCAAGCCCCAGACCTGCGAAAGCTTTATATTGTGTTATAGACCACGGAGAAGCTTTGAGGGCCCAAGGGAAGATAGGAAGACTTCCGGGTGAGCCACGATGAAGTCGGAGCTAAGATGGTAGCAGTAGCATGGTGGGCCTGTGCTCAAATACTGACCCTACGTAAGTCAGTGGTTTGCTTTTTCCAAAGACCACATCCTAAAAGCACAGCTCTCCCTTATTTAGTAAGCATAAATCCATAATTTGTTTTACATGTTAAACACTTTTTAGAAGTTTGATTTGATTTGGTATTGTTTTCATAGGTAATATATGGACAGAGCCCCAAAGTCAAAGACTCAAAAAACTGTGTAGTGATAAGTTTCTCCCATAAGCCTGTTCTCCGACCCCCTAGTTTCCTTCCTCAAGATAACCACTGCTCTGTCTCCTAAGCACATAGGTATGTATATTTTTTCTCTTGGGTTTTTTACACAACTGGAAATATTATACCTTACTGCTTGGGGGAGGTGTGTGTGTATAAAATATCACATCTCTCTCTAGACCCACACACATACACTTGCACACACATCCATGGATCTTGGAGCTCATCTGCTACCACTGTGTTTATAGCTACTTCATTTAAAAGAGCTACATACACTTCCACGGAATGGAATACGTTGTCAACAATTTCTTCAACTTGCACCAATCCCTGAATGTAGTTGATTCCAATCTTTAGCTAATATCAGCCAATCTATATTGATCCTACTTAGTTATGTGTCATTTTACACACATACAGGCATATCTGTTGAATGAATTCCCCTAAGTAGAATTACTTGATCAAATGGTAATTATATCTGGAGTTTTGATAAATACTTCCAAATTGCTCTGCATTGAGAACTTATTAGTTTATACTCTCACTAGCTAAGTATGAAGCCTGCTTCTCTACCTCTTCTCCAAATACACTTTGCTATCAAATACTTGAGTCTTTGCTGATTTCCAAGTGGAAAATGTATCTCTTTGTATTTATCTTGTGAAGAATGGGACTGAGCATTGTATGTGATTAAAAGTCATCTGTATTTCTTTTGAAGTGATCTTTATATTATGTTGTATTATTGCTTTTTAAAAAATAGTTTATAGGAGGTATTTATACAATAAAAAATTAGACCCATTTATGCAAAACATATTACAAATATTTTGCCTTCTTTGTAATTTGGACTTTGTGGAGTTTTATGTGTGTGTTGCCATATAGAAATTTCTGCTCTTTCTAAAGTCAAAGTTATTAGCTTTTATAACCAATTCATCTATATTAAAATGAAAGAGTATATTTTCGCTAGAATTCTGTTATATAATTGTGTTATATATATATATATATATATATATGTATGTATGCATATATGTGTATACATATGATTGTGTTAGAGAAAATTGACATCTTTATGATGCTTTGTCGTCCTATCTAGTGCTCTTTTTATATGCCCCAATAATGTCTGATGTTTTACAAAATATTGAACTTTAGTATTTAACTTTTTCTTAGGTATTTTACCTTGTAACTCACTATCACCAACAGTCTTTTCTTCTACTGCATTTCCCAACTGAGTATTACTTGTACATAGGAAGGCTATGCATTCTGTCACATCAATTTTGTAACCATTCACCTTATAGAATGGTTTTGTTTCCAATAGCCAATGAACTGATTTGCTTTTACTTATTCGTCCTTTACCATATTTACACTTATTTTTTTAAAAAGATCTTTATTTATTTATTTGTCTGAAAGAGAGAGAGAGCACAAGCAGGGGGAGTGACAGGCAGAGGGAGAGGCAGGTTCCCTGCTGAGCAAGGAGCCTGACGTGGGACTCAATTCCAGGACCCTGGGATCATGACCTGAGTCGAGAGCAGACACTTTCTGACTGCTTTCTAACTGACTGAGCCACCCAGCCATCCCCATATTTACACTTCTTATTTATTTCTCTCATCTAACTTTCTTAAACTAACCAAGATTTTGCTTGTGTCCTACAATATGGTTAATAACTCCAATATTTTGTGGGAGCATGAAGATAATGTGAAGCATGATAGCTTAATTCCATGCAAAATCAGTATACCTATTACTTTCATTATTTATGTATTCCATGGATAAACACATGCTATGTCATGAACTGAGATGCGAGAATTAAAATCTTCAGTACCTAATAGGTCTCTATTTCCTCTTGTGTTTCCTATAATTTTAACTTTAACTATGCTGCTACAAGGTTATTTGATCCATGGGTGTCGTAATGGTGAGATCACCAAAATAGATTGCTCCCTTTACTGTTTTCTTCACATTTGCCTGACAGGTTTCTGCTCATTCTTTAATTTTTGATTTGTAGGAGTTGTTTTATTTTAGGTCTATCTCTTGAATTTTGGAAATAAAATTAAATTTTGCTTTATGATTCAAATGTTGATTTTTTTCTTTCAATGAGGAGTTAATCAACTTTTACTTATATGACATGTATGTTTAGTTTTTATCTGACAGGATATTATCTTTTCTGTTATATTTTTATACTATTTTCTTATATTATCTATAATGTATTATATATGTGTATATTATCTGATAATTTAGAAAGTTCATGTTTTTGTTTTGTTTTAATGATTACCCTTATAATTACTACTTTACATAATATATTTGACTCCCTATAAAGCAGCTACGTAAGATGAAACCAGAATGTGCCCATGGCCTTTCCTTACTGCTACCTGCTCATTTTAGCTAGTTATGTATTTTTGGTAGTATCTCCCCATATGTTTGTTTGAGAGAGAAAGAGACAAAGACAGAGAGTTGCTTTGCAGATGGGGCAGAGGAAGGGGAGAAGCAGACTCTCCATTGAACAGGGAGCCAGACATGGGGCTTGATCCTGAGCTGAAGGCAAGACACTTAACCGACTGAGCCACCCAGGCACCCCATCTACCCTTATGTTTTTAAATCAAACCCCTGTGTTATTTGATTTATTGGTTTAAAACAGTTCCCAAGAGCCTTCTTCATCCTCCAGGTGGTATCACCAACCTTAAACCCTTACCTCATCTGAGAAGCAAAACCAGAGACTAGGACAAGCCAAAAACCCAGTCCCTGCAGCAGAAAATCTGACAGGGCAAATGCAAAAATCAAATCAGCGGCTACTGGCTATTCCGAGATCTTAGTTTCAGAAATCTGGAGAAAGAGGAGCAAGGAGGTATGAAGGGAAGCAATGCTTTTCAGTTATGTTTGGAGAAGCAAAATAAAGTGGACTTTGTTTTTAAGACTGTACATGAAAATGAAGTGCTCTTATCATTTTCTAAGTTGGAGTCTGTAAAGGAGGTCAGGGAAGGAAAGTTCACATTCTAAGCGTGGGGGTTTGGCTGTTCCTATCTATAGAAGCCAGGGTGCTTCTTGCCATAAAGCTCAATCCTATAACTGAAGGTAAGATGAAGAGTGGTCTTTGCTTCTTGCTAGTACCAAAGGTTGATCTCCTGTTAGATCACCTCCTGCAACTTCAACTCTACTTCGGATTGTGCACTCTTCCTGGCAAGGACTGGCCCCATCCTGTCCTCTGACATTGACTATCAAGTACTCATGTCCACAAAGAGAAGGAAAGCTAGAGAAGGTAGTAAAGGTTGAGTGCCCAATGTGTACCAGGCTCTCTCTGGAGCTTTTCAGACGTTAGCTCACTCAAACCCTCTTCTATTATTACGTTTCCATTCTGATGAGAAAAATGAATCTCTAAAAGAGCCAAAGTCCACACACATTATAAGTGGTAGGATTCAAATCTTAGCCAGATTTAAAATCTCTCTCTCTCTTTTAATTTTAATTAATACTGTGTATTTTAGAGTTTTCAGTTTGCAGAAAAATTGAGAAGAAAGTACAGAGATAGAGTTCCCATAGATCACCCCCAACCTAAGTTTCTCCATATTAACATTCTGCATTAATGTAGTATGTTTGTTACCAGTGAGCGGATACTGATGGTATAGTTTCACTGTCCCGTGGTGTAACTTTTATTACTTTTCTGACATTAGTAATTGTGTTTTCTTGGCCTTGCTAGAAATTTGTCATTTTATTGATTTTGTCAAGGAAACAACTTTTGATTTCATTAATGTTCTCTATTGATTTCTTGATCTCAATTTTCAATCTTGATCTCAATTTTATTGGTTTCTGCTCTAATCTCTATTTTCATCAAATTCACCATATTTTAATGTCTCTTAAGATTTCTTTGATCCTTTGTGGTACTTAGAAGTGTGCTGCTTAAACTCAAGCAGAGTGGGACTTTATAGCTTTCTTTCTGTTATTGATTTATTGATTTCTAATTTAATTT
This sequence comes from Mustela nigripes, assembly GCF_022355385.1. Taxonomy (NCBI): domain Eukaryota; kingdom Metazoa; phylum Chordata; class Mammalia; order Carnivora; family Mustelidae; genus Mustela; species Mustela nigripes. Next base: position 65,785,240 of record NC_081568.1, on the reverse strand, counting down.
CACTGTGGGCTGAGTGAATACATCTTATGGTTTCTCTTCTTTTGAATGTGTTAGAGTGATTTTTGAGACCCAGAATGTGGTAAGTCTTGGTAAATGTTCCACATGAGCTGGAGAAAAATGTATATTCTCCTGCAGTATTCCATGAATGGCAATTAAATTCGTTCGATTGATGATGCCATTCAGTTAAACTAGGTCCTTGCTGTTTTCCTGCCTGCTGGTTGTGCCAGTTACTGATAGCTCTTGAAGTCACTAATTTTAAAAGTAGATTCATTTATTTCTCCTTGCAGTTCTATCAGTTTTTGCCTTACGTATTTTGATGCTCTGTTGTTAGTTACACACAGTAAAAACTTGACAAAGTGACATTTTCATCACTATGACCTCTTTATCCCTGATAATTTTTCTTGCTCTCAAGTCTGCTTTCTCTGAAATTAATAGTTACTCCCACATTAAGTTACTGACAAAGGAAGCACAGCTGATCACAGAAATACTCACTATGAAATGTCATTTTTTCTCTATCCTCTCAGCCTTCAGGGCTTAAAAAAAAGAATTTCTCTATTAGACTATAAGCTCTTTAATAACATGGAATTTGCTTTATTTTTGTATCTCAAGGGTCCAGGTACTCAATAAATAGTAGGTGATTTGAATGGTGTGAGTTTATGACAGTTTAGCGATAATCACACACCTTTTAAGAACATTAAAAGCACAATCTAACTCAGTTATTAATGAAATGTGTGCAAATACTAAAAGCAACCTCAAGGAATTGAAAATCATGAAATATTGAAATATGAAGAGAAACATGAAATGAAACATGAAACAAGAGAAACATGAAATCCTGTTATTTAACAATAAATATTCATCAACATTTACACATGGAAAAGACATTCTTTTCCCATTATAAGCAAGTTGTTACTTCTCAAGCACATAAGGACGTATTGGACTAAACAGTATTGAGAGCCTCATTCAATGGTTTCTAAATTCTGTAATTGTAATAATTTAATCTCTTAGTTTGACAATATCTTTGTGTCATTTTTGTAAGTGCCCACTAGGGGGCGAGATACTGGTCCCGTGAGCAGCATGGGGGAAAAGAATGGGTTATTACCACGGCATTAATAAGATATACATCCATTCTTTGCCATCATGGACACTCCACCTAAAGTGAAGCAGCCATCTGAATAGCTAAAATTTTAAATAAATCTTGTGTGAAATTTGATACTGAATTTGTCGGTTTCTAGGAATATTCTCTTTGGGCCGGAAGAGGGCGCACAATGCACATTTTTTTTCTTTCAGACTTTTCAGCATGCCTGTAAGACGCTGAATTTTCCCAGACTTTTTAAAAGGTCAATTGAAGTGCAGATAATGTGCCCTCATATGCCTACTTGGTTAAAAAAGTGAATTGCCGTTAATGAATTACTTATTATAATAATATGAAAGTATTATCTCATTGTCTCAGTATTTAGATAATAATTTGCTTGTTAACCATTTTAACCATGAGAAGGATAAGAAATCACTTTAGGGGCGTCTGGCTAGCTAGTGAATGGAGCATGACACTCTTGATCTTGGAGTTATGAGTTTGAACCCCACTTTGGGTGTAGAGATTACTAAAAAATCTTTAAAAAATGAAAAAGAAATAACTTTAGAGATCCCCAAATATTAAAATGAAAAAATAAGAATGAATCATTTTTCAAAAAAAGCACGAGTACATATATGACCTAATATAATAAAATGTATAAGCAACCTACTACTGGCCATTTAGTAGTTTAAAATCTTTATATGGGTAAATTTTTTCCTAGTATATATGGATTTACCTTTTTCTTTAAATTTCATTTTAATGCACAAGTTTGGATACATGGGGATTTTTTTTTGTAATTCTAATTATTTTCTAATTTCATTTGTCTTTGAAAATGCCTTGTTGAGAATAGTGTCTTATACTTTCCTATAGATGTGGATTTTGTTCATCTTTTTACTTAATAATCTTTAATTTTATTGCACTGACATACAAAAACGTGGTCCATATCATGTCAGTTCTTTGATGCTGAATGTTGAAACTTGTACTGTGGATTTTTTTAGGATTTTATTTATTTATTGTCAGAGAGAGAGAACAGAGAGAGCACAAGCAGGGGGAGCTGCAGATAGAAGGAGAAGCAGACTCCCTGCTGAGCAAAGACCCAGATGTAAGACTCCATCCCAGGATGCTGAGATCATGACCTGAGCGAAAGGCAGATGCTTAACTGACTGAGCCACCCAGACATTCCTACACTGTGTTTTTTTTCCTAAGGGTTTATAGTGTGGATGCAGGGTGGTGTGTGTCAAGATGTGACCTCTTTTGTTGTCTTGGTGTTACAGCAGAAGTCACAGAGCTTGTCCACATACATCTCTGCTAGGCATTTTGAGACAATGGGAAACTGGTTTTATCACTTGTGGGTCATCACTCACTTGCAGGGGGTGTGTGACCAGCCTGGGGGACTGGTTATGGGATGACAAAGGGTCAGAAAGGAAATATTTCTTTCGAGAGAATAAGAGAGCCTCAGTGTTTCTCTTCTCCATCCAGATGTGCTACTAATGCTATTCTCATTTTAATCGAGGAGCACATTTTGAAGAACCAATTAGAGAGCTAGGCACCTAGTCCCTAGAATTCGGGGACACAGTAATCGGCACCTGACTCATGAATGAATATTCAAAAGGTATGAGCCTGGCTAAAGCATCGTTCTGAAGATGGAATGTACTTTCACAGTCTGTCAAGGCAGAAGCAGATGCGTAATATCTATGCATGAAATCTTTCAAGATTTATAGATGTGTGAGAGGGAGACACCCCCAAAAGCATGACTTGGGGGGATGAGGTGACTACAACAGAAGGGTGAACTGTTAGAAGCTAACTGCCAAGCTAGGGGTTTAGAAGGAACTTTAAGGTTGTCTCTTAAAAACAGAAAACAAAACAAACAAAAAAACCCATAGAAGTGCCTCTTTAGAGAATGAGCCAGGATTGGGGTGTGGCATACAGGGCACAATTTCACATCCGACTGTAATTCTGTGAGCCTTCCAAGATCGTTCCTCTTTCCCTAATCCCATTTTGATGCTCCTTCTCTCCCCCATTGGCCACAAACTCATCTAGGAAGTATGGAAGGGTGTGTCCCAAGGACAAAGCCAGAAGCCAACAACCAAATTCTGCTTGTCCAAGGAAGGCTTTTGACCCCGTGACTGCTGAGCTGAGGAAGAAAATCATCTACAATTGAGTGAGGCTGTGCCTTTGGTCACATTGGACTAGATCTGTATTCAGTGACTGAAGCTCAGAGCTTGTCAAGATTACGTTTAGGACAGAGTCCTTAGAGGTGGAAAGATGAGCTAGTTTCTCCTTGCACTTTTTAACAAGATCGATAGTTCAATAAATCATATATAAAGACACAAACAAATATATCTGTACCTTTATCCATTTCTGTACCTATACTTATATCTACACGCACACACTCATTTATGTTTACCCAAGGTTAATTATGCTCTTAAAACATGCTCTACTTGGCCAAACTTCGACATTTTTCACTTTTCCTTGAAATTCTTTCAATTTTTCTTTGTATAATGGGGGCTGCATAGTGAGGCTCACAAGGACCCAGAATTATGGTTTCTGTCTAGATTATTTTGTCCACATGTAAAAATTAGTGTCCCTAATAAATCTTTTGTCTTATGATCTATTGCTATTGATCTCACAATAGCACCTTTCCTATGGTTTTTGTTTGGTGTATCTTTTTCTGTATTTGAAATGTCTACTTTCCTGCATCGTTATGCATAATTATGTCTTTTTAAAAGCAGAGGGCCGAGTTTTATTATTACATATATGACTCTTTGACTTTCATCTGACATGTTTAATTCATTTTGTTTTTATTTATATTTTAGTTTACTTCTGTGATCTTACTTTGTGCTTTTAATGATTTTTTAAGGATTTTTTTCCTTCTTTTTCAGTTGGATTAATAAATATTTCCATAATTCCCATTTTCCACTTCACAGACTGGCCCCTACACCGACTTAATTTCTATACTTTTTAGGAACACTTACCTGAAAAAGTTAATTTTCTTACAATAATGTAAGAAATTTAAAACCCAAAGCTCTTGTATTTAAGACTTATTATATAAAGGAGTAAGCTAAGCCTTCCTATTCTTCAACTCCACTCTCCAGGAACATCTCCTTTCAGTCTTTCCTCTAATAATGGTCAAATCTCTAAACAACATTTACTTTAAAATTTTTAAATTTTAGACACTCTCTGTTGAGCTACTACTATGACTTTTTTCTAGAATTTTCTCTGTACACTTATCCTGGTATTTGTATTTTGGTTCTCCTGCCTCTCAACCCCATAACTTCTATATCTTAGTTCACCCATCTGTTTTGAGACAATGTATCTATCCATAGATAACTTAAAAAGTAAGTGCCCAGGAAGTAAATTTTTATCAGAACCTGCATGTCTGAAATATATATATTTATCCTGCTCTCATATTGGATTCTTTGTGTAGGTATTCAGGTACGGAATTTTAAATTGAAAATCATTTTCCCAGGACGCCTGGGTGGCTCAGTTGGTTAAGCAGCTGCCTTTGGCTCACGTCATGATCCCAGCGTCCTGGGATCGAGTCCCACATCGGGCTCCTTGCTCCGCAGGGAGCCTGCTTCTCCCTCTGACTCTGCTTTCCACTCTGTCTGCCTATGCTTGCTCTCGCTCACTCTCTCTCTGACAAATAAATAAATAAAATCTTAAAAAAAAAAAAAGAAAATCATTTTCCCTTGGAACCTCAAAAGCATTTTCACACTGCATCTTACTTTATAGTATTTCTATCGGGAGGTATAATGACATTATTTTCTCTCTGTGTGATTTGTCCTAGAAACCTTCAAGTTTGTATCTGAATATATTGGTCTGATATTTCATAGTGCTGAGCTTTCCTAAGGAACTGTTTTTCCCCACTTGAAGTGGTTCTTTAATTTTCTTATCCATTCTCTCCTATTGTCTACCTGTGCTTTTCGTTCTACTTTCTGGAATAGGTTTTCAATTTTGTATATCGACTCTTCTGTGAAAATTTCTGCTCTGATAATCTTGTTTTTCCTTTCCAGTTTTTTTTTTTAATTCTCTACTTTTTCAATGAAAATTCTTGTTGTTATTTCGAGGATGTTGTAACTTTGGTCTTTCACAGAATATTAATCACAGCTACACTGAAAGATCTGCTTCATCTTCCAAGTCCCTTTTTTCTTCTTTATTCAATTTTTTTTTATTTCTCCTTTTTTTATGATGGGGGTTTCCCTTTATTGAGTAGCAATGATGAGCTGTCTATTCATAATTAAGAACAAGGCCCTTAAAAGCAAACTAGAATTTCTATCACTCTGCTGTCCTTCCCAAGTGATAGAGAATGCGATCTTGTTTTGTTTTGTCCTTTGTTCTGTCCTTTTGGGTTAGTTAGTTCCATTTAAGAGGAAACTTCAGATCTCCCAGCTGAGAGTGGGATCCCGGCTTCCGCATGCTCAGTGCCCAGAGATGTGGCTGAGGTCCAAGTTGCAGCTTTAGGGTAGTCATCTTAGTGCTACACCTCTGCTGCAGACATCTCAAGGACCCAGAGCTCTCCACTTCTCTAGCCCAGGTTCTGCAGAGACCAAATTCTATTTTCTGCTGCACTGAGGGAAGGGGAGTTGGCAGCACAGAGGTGGTGTGAGGTTCAGACTCTCTTGGTGCTGTTCTTCCATGTGTCACGCATCCTCCAGACCTAACTTCTGCAACACCTGTTGCCCCCACTGCTCCTGCCTTTCCTGATACTGTGACAGGAGTCTGATGCTTTCATATGGGTTTCACCTGTTAGATGCTCCTGAATTTCCATTTTCCCTGCTCTAATACCTTCTTCCAGTTCCTACACTTTGTGTTGCCAATCTATTTCTTTTTTTTAAATTTATTTTTTATTTTCAGCATAACTATTCATTATTTTTGCACCACACCCAGTGCTCCATGCAATCCGTGCCCTCTATAATACCCACAACCTGGTACCCAGACCTCCCACCCCCCACCCCTTCAAAACCCTCAGATTGTTTTTCAAAGTCCATAGTCTCTCATGGTTAAACACGAGGCTCTGTGCTACCATCCCCTCTGTTACCTTCTTTCTCGTGGGTTCCTTCTTTCTTACTCATTTGTGGCCATTTTAATGGGAATTGGGGAATAAGTGGTGCTAAACACCTACGTACAAACTGGCATGTTTATAAGCAATTCTACCTTTACTTTTGTATGCCTACATGACTTATGAAGGGTTAATTTATTCAAATAGATCTATCCTTTTCCAGAATAATAAAAGGTCCACAGGATGATTGAACTGTGCCTCTTTGTCCAACTGCCAAGCTATTATGGCTCAGGATTTTGGGGTGGTTTTTAAAGTCCCACTAATTGCGGCACCTGGGTGGTTCAGTAGGTTAAGCATCTGCCTTCAGCTCAGGTCATGATCCCGGGGCCCTGGGATTGAGCCCCACATTGGGCTCCCTGCTCAATGGGGAGCCTGCTTCTCCCTCTGCCTGCAGCTCCCTCTGCTTATCCTCTCTCTCCAGCAAATAAATATATAAAATCTTTAAAAAAAATAAAGATCCCACCAATTTTATTATTTGTTGTGGCTGTTTTTTAAATTTAATTCCACATTTAAAAATATCCCCATTTTATCACTATTTTTTCTAGGGCCCATTCCTTCGTTTTGGGTTTGCTGTTTCTTATTCCTGAACTACATTAGCAAGGGTCTAGGAGTAAAATGTCTTGTTTATAATGTTTTATCTTTACCCTCAATTTTAGATGGTAGTTCATATCATGATCTTGCTGTCCAGATGATTATTCTCCAATTTATATTTCAGATCTTTTTCTGCCTTTTCTTGGGACCCCTAAGGAGCAGCCATCAAGCTGGGATTAGAGTACAAGACATCTACTGAGTGCAGTGACAATGAAGAAAAAAGGGAGGCATTGGAGGAGAGAGGAGATGACAGACTGGGATTCAGGTTTAACACCTGGGAAAGAGGGAGTGTTGGGCAAGCAGTGTCTTAAATAGCCTGATAAAGTTTCAGTTAGACCAGTAGGAAGGCTTGGCATTAAGTGGAGTCTTGAGAATCATAGAACAAGGTCTGCCTCAGTTTCCCTAGTACACTGATGCTCTGGCTGGAACCAGGCTGTTGGAAACCTCATCTTGGCATGAACCAAAGTAACAGCAGATTCGGGATAAAAGAACTAAGCCACCCATACATTATACCCCCTTACAGAAGATCTTAGTGACCCAAAATCATGGCTGCCTCAGATGCTTTACTTAACTGTTTATAATCTACTGTTCAACACTGACAATTTCAAGTCCACATGCTTCATTTCTAGAAATTTCTTTTTATTCTTCCTGAAGTCTTTTGTCCTGTCTTTGTTTTCCTTATGGGTTCCATTCCTTTGTTTATCCTCTCTATAATAAAAGCATCATTACTTTGTTCTTTCAGATTGCTTTGTTACCTCAACTTTTGGAGGTATTACTCTTCTGTTTATGCTTGCTGATTTTCACTCAGGGTGTATCACTTCCTGATGTCTTCTAATACTTTCATGAGCTCATCTTCAGTAGGAACTATTTTCTCTTTGATAATCCTAATTGGTCTGGGTTGTAGAAATGACATCCCTGAACAGTATTAATGTTTTTACAATATCTGATACCGTAGGGGCTTCACTGGACTCTCAATGATTTATTATCAAGTTTTCATTTGGAAGATTGTTTTACCAAGGGAGTTATTTTCTAGAGATTTTTTTCTTGTGTACTCCTCAGGACATTCTTTCCCATCCTTGGTCCTGACAATGTGATTTTTCTAGCTTCTTTTCATGGTGTGAGCAGCCCCTCCTATGTTCATGCTGAATTCCAGCTCTTATCTTCTGTTTCCATGTGGACTTTAAGTCTTGACCTTCAAAGTGTCTAAAGCCTAATTGGGGGTCTGATATCATCCCTCCCAACCCTAGCAGTATCAGTCTCTACTGCCTCCTTTGTTCTGACACCAGGAGGATTGCCCCCTCAAGTTATTTTTTTTTCTTTTGCAACATTAGTTATGTATTTACATTATTTTTTAAGTTTCTTTCTAGAATCTTCAGGTGTTTGAGGCAGGAGAGGTCCCATGTTAGCTGCACCTACCATGTTTTGGCAACTAGAAAAATCCTTCTTTGATTATCCTTCTACCTGGAATAGTCTTCTGCATCTTCTTCCTCTTCTTCTTCTTCTTCTTTTTTTTTAGGTCTATATTCTTTTTATCCTTGTATCTTGCTTGCCACACCCTACTCCTTCAGCCAGAACTAATCACTCTCTTCTCTGAACAATAATACTATATTATTTAATATCTGTCTTATGGCACAGCATGTCCCCACTCAATAATAGCTATTGGATTACCTAGAATTTTGAGGAAAATGGCATGTAGCCACAGTCAACCACTTAACACAGTATTATCTATAAACACAGTGTCGTGGGGAAAAATGCTACTTTGAGTGCTACATACTCAAGTGGCTTAACTTCATTTTACTTATCTATAATATAAAATATCACACTGACTCTACTTACTTTGCAGAGTTGTAGGAGATAACAAAAATGGTTTACCGAGAAGGGCTTTATTAATTTCAGTGAATCATACAAATCTAAAATATGTTTTATTCCACACTGCATCAATGTTTGTTGAATCGAAAGAAAACATTTGAAAGGGTGTACTTGCATGATTTCATGGAAATGCAGTAAAGAACATTTGGAGAGGATGTGACTTGCATGTTAATTAAAATGAATCTTTCATTTAAAGAGAAATAAACTGAATGATGAAAATAGCAAACCTAAATTGCATTATGATGTTCTGGGAGAATTATAAATGGCAAGTATGTCAGACACATGCAGAAGAAACATTTCCCTGGTATTTAAAGGAGCATAAAATACTTTAGAAGGTGAGTGAGAGTTGCCCCATCTGCTGAGTTATCAGACTTTACTCATCCCCTCACTGGTCCTGGGATCTATGAAAGTGCTCAATGCAGTCAGTTCTGTGAAATTATTATTGCTTGAGTATGCATAGCTCAGTGATGATGAACATAGGATCTGGAGCCTGATTGCCTAAGTTTCTAGTAAGGTGACCTTGGACTATCATTTCAACTCTGTTTTGTCATTTGTAAAATGGTGGTACTATTTCTTAACATTAATTCTTCTTGTTATGAGTATTATATTCATTAATACATACAAGGTTTGGAGCAACACTGTAGCTATAAAGACAAGCATCTCCTACTGGCCAGGCAATGGGTTAAGTATTGGAAATATGAAGTTGAACGGGATACCTTTAAAAAAAAGGTAGGGGACTCATCTGTGCTAAACATTTGTTTAGCAGTAGAGATTGAGGGCTGGATAGGAATAGAAACTAAAGACACTTGGCAAAAATCTTGATATAAACCATCAAAATACCTTTGATGAATTTAAGGGAAGTACACTTAGCTCTCATTCCTTGGAGTGATAAAAAGGAATAGTGGTACCAATAATCACAAATGGAAGATGATCTGAATCCATTTCCATTTGGCTTTAAAAAGCATCATGTTATCTCTAGGTGGTCAGTTTGTCTTAGGGTATCTTACTGAAGTCAGCATTAAAATAATCTTTCATTTCATGAACACAACAGTCCATCATAGAAAGAATCAGTATAGCTTGGCAAGGGAAAGACAATCTGGATCACTTGGTCATAGAGAATTCACCAACTGGGTAATATAGAGAATGGAAAGTCAGCATCAATGAATGCTCTCAAATGAAACTAATTCAACATCAGTATAAAATCGTTTTTGTAGAGGGAGCAGGTAAAGTCTAAGAACCTGTTCTACTATTGCATGAAACTAAATAATTTTTTAAAGACTTTTTATTTTTACTTATTTAAGAGAGAGAAAGAGAGCAGAGCTAGAAAGCATGAGCAATGGGGGTCAGACAGATGGAGAAGTAGACTCCCCATTGAAGAGGGAGCCCAACGCTGAGATCCCTGGACCCTGGGATCATGACCAGAGCTAAAGGCATACACTTAACCAACTGAGCCAACCAGTGCCCCCAAAACACAAATTTAGACAAGATGCTGTATTTCATTGATCAGATTGGAAAAGGTCATCATGTTTAATGGTACACAGCACTAAGATGTGGGGAAAGTATCACACACCATCAATGGATTTTGGAAATTTAACATGCAGGTAAATTCAAAGGAATTTGTTCCAACTTGTTCAAAGGAACAAGTAGGATGTCTGAGGTTTTGTTTTTAACAAAAACAGAAACAATGTAAATGTCTGTTCCTAAGACAGCAGTTAAATAAATATGTCATATCTAGAAAAAGGAATGTCCTGCTGTTATTCAGAAGGAGGAGGTTAATCATAGGGTCATGTGGAAAACTTTTTTGAAAATAGTATTGGAGGGAAATAAACAATGCTCAGAGTAAGTTCTGTAACAGTGCCGTCTTGTTACAATGCATGTGTGCCCAGAAATCTCCTGAAGGACACACACAGAAAAACCGATCACCGTGGCTTCTGGTGAGCGGAGCATTGTTCCAGAGCAGGAACAAAGTTGTTTTTCATTATATGTACTTCTACTCTGATTTTTTTTTAACCATGTCCAAATATTAAGTTTGCAAATTTTAAAATAGAAAAAAAAAAAAAAGAAAGAAACAAGAGGGACATCATAGTGCCCACAAGGAGCTTATAGATTACTGAAGGAGACAGACATTGGCTTTAAAATTACAACGTGGTGTGAACACTGATAAAATAGATTTCATGCAGATGGAGCAGAGAGGAAGCATCTGACTGCAGTAGCTACTGCCTTAAAAAAAAAAGAGAGAGAAAGGATTGCATAATGGTACCTCCCCCCCATTTTTTTCCTTCTTAGATCTTTTGCATCCAACTTCTTTGGAAAAGAGGCCTCATTTTCCCATCTGAAACAAGGAATTCTGTTGTGCCAGATTCTCATAAACAAAGGAAGCAAATGCAGACAAAACCCAAGAGGAATTATTTCTGAATAGAATATGCCATTCTCTCCATGGGGAGGGATCATTCTTTTACCGTCTTCTCTGATTATTTTTTCCTCCATTTGCATTTTACTTAAAACCATCTTGCAGGCAGAGTTGAGAATCACGTTCCTGGTTTGCAGCTATCTGTAAGCAAAATACAATTTGTCCCAAGAATTCAGTCATGGACTGCATTTGTGTGGTAAGTGAATTTTTCCATCCAGGGCAGTGGCTCCACCCAATGACTCTCAGTCCCCTGTGGCACTGGCTTTGCCTGCTTGTGACACAGTGGTGAGAGTAGTGACCGTTGGCACAGTGTGACCTTCCTCCTTGCTTTGTGCATTTCCAGGGGCTTTGATGATGTGGTCTATTGTTAGAAACAAGGGGCCACTTCATCTTGACATGGACAAAAGGAGTGAATTACTGAAAAGCTTGAAGGAGTTAAGTTTCGCTCAATAAACCTATAGTCTGGGAAGAAATGGCAGCAATATAATCCTTTAGAGACACACTGATCTTTGGGTTTCTGTTCATTGTCTGCTGGAGTTCAGAATCCCATGCTTGGAACAGAAAAAAAAAAAAGGAATGTTTAAATGTATGAAACAGAATAGCTTACATAAGGGGAGAAATACTGTGTGTGTTGGCCCCCATTGGACAGATTACCCTCAAAAGTTTTGGAAACGTCATGTTGAACTTTGAGGCCTTTAATTCTGAAACATACTTGCAACTCCAAAGTCACTACACTTTTGCATCATCACACAAAGATGCTTGATTGGTTTTCATCTCCACATACTCTTTGTTTCTTTCCTGCTTTCTTAGAAATGCTTAAGAGTGAATTTATTTTCTATCCTTAGAGCTTATCTCCATTGTTACTGAGAAAAAATTTTGTGAATTGATCTAGTCAAAGTGAATAGGAAAACTATCCCACTGTCTGATAAATGAATTCTCCCATAACCCCTTTAAGCTTTATAGATGGTAAAAGTGACAAAACCTTTGAGCGGGCAATTTGTAGTGTTTCAGTAACCAGCTTGCAACAGAAGCCAAAGGAGAAAGGGAAATAAAGTAAACAGGGATTTCCAAATTTTATCAGCATTACATTCCACACTTCCAAAGAGGCGTGTCACTTAAAATGAAGGTTGTATCCTTTGGTTTTATTTCTGACCTTTTCTAATATTAGAAAGCTTCCGTTTCAACATGAAATTGTAACTCCTTTCTCCTTCTGGGTTCCTCTGCTGACAGAATTTAGATGGTGTTAAAAAACCAAGTTACTGTAACATCGTTTTCCCATTGTAACTACCTTCTGAGAAGGCGTATTCCAACAGTACAAAGAATGTAACCTAACCCATGTGTGTTAAAGATAAATTTTACATTAATTTTACATTATGAATTTTGTTCAGCTAAATTTAACTTTAATTCCAAATATCACAAGGCCACGACATCTGAGAAACTCTTCAGACTCAGCTATCTACAGATTTAATGCATTCCCTATCATAATTCCAATGACATTTTTCACAGAAATAGAATCTAACAATCCTAAAATTTATAAACTACAAAAGACTCTGAATAGCCAAAGCTATCTTGAGAAAGAAGAACAAAGCTAGAAGCATCACACTGGTCAATTTCAAACTATATTACAAAGCGATCATCATCAAAACAATATGGTTTTGGCATTAAAAACAAGAGATTAATGCAATGGAATAGAGAGGCCAGAAATAAACCCACACATGTGTGGTCAATTAATTTACAACAAAGGAGCCAAGCATATACAACTGGGAAAGGACAGCCTCTTCAACAAATGGTGTCTGGAAACACCAGACAGTCACATGCAAAGGAATGAAACTGGACTACTTTCATACACCACACACAAAAATTAACTCAAAATCGATTAAAGACTCAAATGTTTGACCTGAAACCACAAAACTCCCGGAAGAAAACACAGGTGATAAGCTGCTCTTGATACCGGTCTTGGCAATAATTCTTTGGATTTGACTCCAATAACAAAGTCAACAAAAACAAAAATAAACGAATGGAACTCCATCAAACTACTATGCCCCTATAAAGCCCCCATAAAGCAAGGACACCCTAACAAAATGAAAATGCAACTTACCAAGCAGAATAAAACATTTTAATCATATATTTGATAAGACGTTAATATCCAAAACATATCAAGAACTCCTACAACTCAATAGTCAAAAAAAGCCAAGTTGATTTTTTTTTAAGATTTTATTTATTTATTTGACAGAGTTCACAAGTAGGCAGAGAGGCAGGCAGAGAGAGAAGAAGAAGCAGGCTCCCCACTGAGCAGAGAGCCCGATGTGGGGCTCGATCCCAGGACCCTGAGATCATGACCTGACCTGAAGGCAGAGGCTTTAACCCACTGAGCCACCCAGGCGCCCCCAAGTTGATTTTTTAAAAAAGGATCTCAATAAACATTCTTCCGAAGATGACGTTTAAATGGTCAACACACGCATGAAAAGGTGCTTGACATCACTATTCATCAAGAAAACCTGAATCAAAATCACAAAGAGATATTACCTTCCATCTGTCAGAATGGCTGTTATCCAAAAGATAAGAAATAAGTGTTGGCAAGGATGTGGAGAAAAGAGAGCCCTTGTGCACTGTTGGTGGGAATGTAAATATGAAGAGAGTACAGTGTTTGCTCAAAAAATTAAAAATAGAAGCGTGCACCCTATATTCAATACAGCATTATTTACCAGAGCCACAACATGGAAACAAGCTAAGTGTCAACTGATGGATAAATGAATTAAAAAGCATGATACATATTCATGATGGATTATTACTCCGCCATTAAAAAAAAAAGTCTTGTCATCTGTAACAAATTGCACTGAGGGCACTATACTAAGTGAAATAAGCCAGAAAGAGAAAAACAAAACCATGTGATCTTATTTATATGTGGAATTTAACCCTCTCACCACAAAAAAACAAGTTCCATGAAGACAGATGCTAAGTTGGTGGTTGCCACAAGGGGACCAAAAGGTATGAACTGGAAAGTTATAAGATACATGAGTCATGAGGATCTAATGCCGAGCATAGTAAACTAGAGTTAATAATACTGTACTGTATATTTGACAGTTGTTAAGAGAGTAGATCTTTAGAGTTATTGTAAAAAGTGTGATGGATGTTAACTAGACTCGATGTGATCATTTCACAACACATACAAATACTGAGTCATTATGTTGTACACCTGAAACTAATAAAGTGTTACGTGTCCATTATACCTCAACTAAAGAAATCTGGAAGGAAAAAGTGATTATCAGTATATCCAAATTATTTCTTCATAGTTAAACCTGTAACCTATAAAAGCTGTCAAAACTATCTGTGTATACTTGCTGAAACATTATAATGAAATCGGAAATTAATCTCTAGGTATTATATGCAATAAAAAGTGATGCATTATTAATTATATTAGCACTCGGGGCACTCAGAGAATAAAACTCTCCTTACTGACATGTTCCCAAGGCCAGACATCTAAGAAACTCTTGAGACGGAAGCGTCTCTTTACAATCCATTCCCGTTCAAATGTACGTGCTTCCAGCTAAGCCAGAACTGGCCTGAGCAGAGGCTCAAGGAAAACTGCCATCACCCTCTCTGACACATCTCTGACCGGGACCTCCACACATGGGAATGTTTGCTGGGTCACAGAACACTCTGTAGATGTTCACGGGCTACCTCAGCAAATTGGGTTACTTATCCATGTGGAGTCTCCCGTTTGAAAACAAATCTATGGCAGGAGCTCAGGTGTGTCATTGCAAACTTGAAAGAATTCCTACTCCTTCCAGAGGTTGTACTGAGGCAGAATTCCACCTCTCGTGGAACCCACTTAGTTTCTGACTGAAGCTTTGCACCAGGAGAACTCAAAGCCCTCTATGGAAAATGTCAAGTCATCAAGCACTTGGACTTTCTGCATTTCGTATTGGCTGCCTCACAGAAACTTTAGGAAGCTAAGAAAAAACAAATCGCAAAGCCATGGGACGTTCTCGCCATGCAGACGTTATAATGCCTCTCACACCACTGTAAGCCCCGAGTTGCGGACTGCTTATTTCAAAGCCAAGCCCTATCTCACTGATGTGCTGAAGGACTGTGAAAAAATCTTGAGCTTTCAAAAGTAATAAATGACCATTCTCCACTTTCATTTAAGCCGTGGAAATACTTAAAAACAAACAAACAAACTTAGGATAGATCACATATGGTGTGGAATCTGGATAAAACATTTTCTGATAGCAGGAGCAGAGATGATAACAAGTATTGAAAAATAATGAGACCACTGAACAAGGGATCTGAAAATAATTGCAAAGAAATAAAAGGTTAACTGCAGTATCCAGCCCTTATTTCTTTTAGGTTTGTCTTAGCCATTTATGCAACGGTTTGGGTGCCTTGATCAGAGATAAATGAAATCATGTATTGCTTAAAATAGAAAGTGATTTATTGCCTGGCAATGTCTTGACAGGGAAGGATTCAGCCATTAATCCATACATGTTTGGATGAGAAAAACAGAAGAAAAAAAGCATGGAATTAGACAAGTTTGAATGAATTTTAGATCCTTTCAAGCAAATAGGCAGCAGTCAGACATGAACAGTGCAAAAATGCTTGCTTGCATTTACATTAAAGACTATTTTAATGAGACTTGTTCTTAGCATTTTAATATTTTAGAGCTTTTTATGTATTCTAAGACTAACAAGTAAGACCAAAGGAAGTTGTACTTGTCCTCCTGGCTTTGCCATCACTCATGAGCATAGCTGGTGTGTGCAAGGGAGAGAGTTCAGTTTGGACTAGAGGCTCCCAAAGGGTAATGGTAGTCCCCACTGCACCCTATGTAGGAAAAACCATGATGGAAAGTAAGAAAAATGCAACTTTCAAAGTGAATGTCTTATGTTATTACAAGAAAACAGCTGACATGCTCATCACTATTTCGAGTAATACAAAGTAAGCCCACCTAGGTGTGTGCGGTTTTGAACCAAGGGGTCAACGTCTTTTGCTTCATCAAGGAGAAACAAAGAATTTGGTATGTATTCTGTGGCACAACTTTGCACTCCTAATTTTCAGAAATCATCATTTACTTGGAATAAAAATGCTAATTCCGACTTACCATTTTGAGTCTGGTGTGTAAAGGGCTGAGACATCACCGCTCCACCCGAACAACCACTAGAAAGTAGACATGTGGTCAGAACAACTCCTCTGAGATCCATCAGAGGCAGAGGTCACAGGGCAGACCACTGCTTCCCAAGATAGTCACATCACAGACCCAAATGTAAAGTACAAGACTATAAAACTCCTAGAAGATAACATAGGACGAACCCTTCATGACCATGGACATGATGACTTTTTACGTACATCACCGAGGTCTGATCTGTGAAAGCGATCACTGATAAAAGACACATCTGGCAAAGGACTGTAGATCCAAACATACAAAGAACTCTTAAAACTAATCAGTAAGAAAACAAACACATGATTAAAAAATGGACCAAGTATCTTAACAGACGCCTCACCAAAGAAGATATGCAGATGGCAAATACATGTCTGAGAAGATGTTCCAATGTTTAATTACAGATTGAAGCAACAACGAGATAAGCATGTCCCACTTACCAAAATGGCCTGAAACTGAAACACTGACACCAAATACTTGTGAGGATGTGGAGTAACAGGGACTTTCATTCACTGTTGGTGACAACGTCAAATGGCACAGCCACTTTCAAAGACCGTTTGGTGGTTTCTTACAAACTGAAATATATTTGCCATACAATCCAGTGATTGCACTCCATGGCATTTACCCAGATGAATCGGGGACTTATTTCCACACAACAACCTACACCATGGATGTTTATTGGTAACTGACAAACCTTGGAAAGAACCAAAATGTTCTTCAGCCAGCAAATGGATAAACTGTGGTACATCCAGGTAATGCACAATGATTCCACATGAAAAGGAAATGAGCTATCAAGCCATGAAAAGAAATACTAAGTTCATATTACTAAGTGAAAGAAGCCAATCTGAAAAAGCTACATGCTGTATCATTCCAGCTGTGTGATATTATGGAAAGGGCAAAATGATGGAGACATTAAAAGGGTCACTGGTTTCCAGGGACTAGTGGGGAAGGAGGAATGACTGGGCAGAGCACAGAGGATTTTTAGGGCAGTAAAACTGTTCTTTAGGAAGCTACAGTGATGCATACGTGTCATTAAACACTAGTCAAAACCCACAGAATGTACAGCACTGAGAGTGGACCCTCATGTACTCTATGGACTTTGGGTCAGAGCGATGTGTCATTGTAGGTTTGTCAATTGTAACAAATAAATCACTTTGGTGCGGGATGTCATAACTGGATTGTGCATGTGGGGGGCAGGGAGTGTATGGGAACTGTACTGTACTTACTGTTCAGTTTTGCTGTCAGTGTAAAATTGCTTTAAAAAATAAGGTTCGTTCATTTATTAAAAGTAATATTTTACTTCTATGAAATTATTCCTGTATTAAAAATATTTGCCATTTTTATAGCAACATTATTCCAAAAAGGTTAGAGCTTTTCCAGAAATTATCTCATGGACATTTTCTTCCCCATCATTATTTCTCTAATGGGGTCATCTGCTGGAAACTCTAGATGTTACTCATACAGTAGAAGGTACAATGATTTAAACAGGGCTGCCTGGAAGGTTCGTCAGTGGAGCGGGATTAAATCAGGATTGGAAATTACTAATATATCCTTTCCATGGTTACACCCATGACCCTATCCTTCAAGAATCTACTGAATGGTGAGTCAGGCCAGCATTCTGGTGTCATTCTGCTAATCGTAGGAAATCGCCTCTATGGCTCTTCCTTCTTGATCCTTCTACAATGATAATTTTGATAAATTCACACTTTGACAAAATATTTCAATAACTCTTAAAGCTGTTTTTATGTTATTTTCCAATATTTGGAATTTTCAAATGATTTACACATTATGTGTTATACCAGTTCTATGGAGAACAACAGTGTCGACATGTGTCAATATGTTTTCTTTTTGGGTGAATAAACTAGCATCAAGTGAAATGAATTAATAACCTTGACCAAGATCACACAGGCGTCAAAACTGGAACTCTGTCACCCATCTTGCCAACTCCATATTCCCTCTTGTTTCTATCATTCTCACATGATATTGATTTAAAGGATGTTCCTCTCAATCCTAGATAGAATCTGTACTCATAATAATAACTTCTACAGCACTGCAAAAATAGACAATGAAGATAGTAAGGTATAAAGAGAGAAGGTAAAATAAGTAAGTATGGAGATCAGTAATAACAGGGACTCACCATAAAACTGATATCAGAATTCCTTAAAAATGATAGCAAAATGGGCAGCCTGGGTGGCTCAGTCAGTTGAGCATCCGGCTCCCGGTTTCGGCTCAGGTCATGATCCTGGGGTTGTGAGATCAAGCCCCACATCGGGCTTCATGCTCATTGCAGTCTGCTTGAGAGTCTCTCTCTCCCTCTCCTTCTGCCTCTCTCCCTGCTCGCATGTTCTCTCAAATAAATCAAATCTTAAAAAAGTAGCAAAACGTTCTTTGCCTCATAAAGCAATGTCACTTGGAAGAGATGGTGTGGTCTGCATGTGGTGAGATGTGGGGAGAGTGGATGAGTTCAAGGAACGGTGAGAGGACCCTCCTAGATCAGCAGAAATAAATCAGACCAACAGCTTCACCTTCTTTCCTCATCAACACCTTCTTTCCTCATCAACAAAGCAATGGCTATGCATGAGCAACGGTCTCTCCACTTTTGCATACTTTAAGTAACAAGATGCTGTGAACACCTGTGAATCAAATGTTTTGAAGAAATCCACCACGACCAGGGGTTTGGGGTGCTGGCTGATCACACCCGTAAGAGCTGAGGTCACCAGCCAGCTCCGTCATGGGATAAGGGGCCCAGTCCCTCACCCCCTAGCAGGACACTCGGTGGTTTTCCCAAGTTCCCTTGAACTTTTCCTTGGACAACTTGTTTGCCCTTAGCCCCTGAGCCAATTTATAACAATCTAAGAGCTCTGACTGTTAAGTGGTGAGTCTAGTTTCTGAAAAAAAAAAAAAAAATGAGTAATTCAGGATGTAAACACCCAAGCAAATGTTTTCCTTAAAGTAATCACCTTGGGTGGTGACAAGATTATTTTAAGAGAGCTGTCTTAGATTAAGTCAGTCTGTCTATAGAAGCAGTAAAAGCCAAAAAGGAATTGTATTATTATCATCGTCTTGTATTATGAAATGTATAGAGTGACATGACAGTGTTTTAGTACATTATGCTTAGGCGTTGAGCTTCTGTTTAATGGCACTGTGGCTTTGTATTTTATGTGCTATTTAAAACTGTCTTTTGCCTTGAAAGTGTCTAAAGCATTTAATGAAAAACACAATGTTCTTGTATTTATTCATTCAATCAAAACCATTTCATGGAAACCTATTTTATATATACTAGGTGCTGAGCTCATCGAAGAATCAGATGTCTTCCGAAGAGAAAGGGCACTCTTTTAATAACCAAAATGACAGTTTCTAGTAATTAATTTGGCCACATGGTTCCTCATCCCAGGTTTAAGATATTCCCTGCCAGTTACCTTATACTTTTCTCTATGAGGGGAAATAGCAATATTTTGATCCTCTGGATCCTTTTTCCCTGGCCTTTCCCTCCTTTTCTCTAGTCTTTAAATAATACATTCTCCCAGAGATCAACATTTCAGCTTAGTCTGTCAAGGTTCTCTTTCAACATCTCAGGAAAGCACGGAAAACTCTGCATTTCCTCCTGCTGGTTTAAAATTACCTTTGTCAAGAGACTCAACCCTCATTTGTTTTCTGCCAGAAATAAAATCTACCTGCAGTACAAATAAAATATTTGGGATCTTCTTCTTTTTTTTTTTTAACTGAATTTGCTGCCACAATTCAAACATAAGGCCAGCAATTGCTATGTATCTGTTCCCCTCCCCTCCCCAGCTACTTGGTGAGCAGAAATATGAAACATTTCTTTTTAAATGTAGTGTGAGCTGTCCCTTTCTAATGGCCTCTGTTAGTTGGGCATGTATCCAGAAGTCTCACATGCGTCCTGCTACCCACTTCCCCAGGGTAAGGAAGCCTGTCTGTGTAGAACTATAAACAATAGGGGTGACAGAACTTTATGCATCAGTGCATTTTTCCTGAATGGCAATTCACAGATCTTCATGCTGAGAGTTCGTATATTACATGGAGCCCAAGACCTTTGAGTAAGGTCACCCCCTCATTCAGTGCTTGCTGCGAAACCTAAGAGAGGACACCTTCACAGCCGAATAATTAGCCTGAAAATCTCCTAAGAAAGAAGGAATCTGGTTCCTATTGTCTTTTTCTGGTGAAATGAGTACAACATAGATATGTGTTAGAGGAGACTCAGCGTATGGTATTTTCAGTACACAGTGTTTACTTGAGCGTATAAACTTGCTAGACTTCGGTTTTTCCAGACGTGAAATGAAAATGGGGGAGAGAAATGTCCTCTGAGCTCCTCCCTTCCGGGCCCTATGTTGTTACTCACCAGTGTCGGTGTTTTGGTCGAGCTCATGGACCCCTTGCTTGGACATTTTGAAGGGGGGTTATGGTAATGCTGCACTGAAAGCATTTCATACAGGCTTGTGAGAGCCAGTTATTAAGTTTTCCAGAATTTTGTGATCCAGCTGTTAAACCCAGCCATTATTTTTTAAAAGACCCTATTTATTCATTTGAGAGAGACAGAGAGAGCACAAGCAGGGGGAGGGGCAGAAGGAGAAGCCGGCTCCCAGCTGAGCAGGGAGCTCAATGCCTGGCTCGATCTTAGGACCCTGGGATCATGACCTGAGCTGAAGATAGATGCTTAAAAACTGAGCCATCCAGGCGCCCCAAACCCAGCCATTATTAAAATTGAAGTATATAGGGGCTCAGGTCATGGTCTCAGGGTCCTGGGATCGAGCCTCGCATTGGGCTCTCTGCTTGGCAGGGAACCTGCTTCTCCTCCATCTCTCTCTCTGCCGGCTTCTCTGCCTACTTGTGATCTCTGTCTGTTAAATAAGTAAATAAAATCTTTTAAAAAATTGAAGTATATTAACTTACAGTTCAATAATTTCTATTTTTATAAGCAATAAATACTCAACTCAACCATCTTAATTATTTCACTACCTCTTACTATTAGTTATGATCTTGAGGTCATTGACTTCTATTGTGTTTGTAATGTGGAAATTCTATATGATTTTGTGATAGGGAGCATCTCTCCCCAAGTCCACATTCCGTGATGCCATGTTGGTAATTTCAAATAGGCCACAAGGGGAGTGTTTACACCACAGAAATGGAAAAATGCTACAAATCAATACCTTTTAATTTTTTCAGAGAGCTGATTGTTCAACAGGCTGAGACCAGAGACAGAAGGGAACCATGAATTTAAGAATCAGAATCAGAATCAGAATTGTTCCATAAAGGAGACAGCATAGATGTTTCCACAGAGCACATTTCACAAGGCATATTTTTATGTAGGAGCACCTGAGTCATACATTCTCTTTAGCTCGATTCAAGTATGGTCCTGTGAAGGTGAGAGAAGGAAGAGTCTACAAGGCAAGCACAATTTTAACAAAGTTTAGGTCAGGCCAGTGGGGTTCTTTAAGCCAAAACCACCTGCCAAAGGAATCCCTCGTGTCACAGAAAAAAAAGCTTTCTTGAGTTGCCCTCCTGCACTCAATCTCTGTGTGAGAGCAGCCTATCTGAAGCATAGCCTTGGGGCCGATGTGGAGGTAGGCACGGAGACAACGAGAGAGATGGGCAAGTGCAGGAAAGAAAATGGTGGAAGCTGGGGAGAAGACTGGAGGCCACCAAACAGTGTAATGTGGCTATGATACAGTGCTCAGTAGAAGCCAAGAGTGGGTGATGGCGATTATCACAGGTTTAATTAAAATCCACTCCTTTGCAACATCTATCAAAAATACAATGATATTCTCTCGACATCCCAAACCTCCGGAGCTGGTACTCTCAGCTTTGTGGGTGAAATGTCAAAGACCTAACTCGAGCTTTGAAGGAAAGTAAGAAAATATTTTGCTAGATAGACCGGCTCTTGTCTTTCATCCCTTCAGGTCACCAGCTTCCTGAACTTGAAGCTGTCATCATGAATGACGGCAGTGGTAACATGCGATGGAAGGAGCAACATTTCCAAGTCACCCAAGAAGAATGTCGAGGAAGAGCAAAGTCAAATCCCACTGTTCAAGTAAGCAGAAGGCATTTATTCATCCATTAAATTATTTTTTAAAAGATTTATTTATGAAAGAGAGGGAGAGAGCACACACAGGGAGATGGGAGCAGAGGGAGAGGGAGAAGCAGAATCCCGATGAGTGCAGAGCCTGACATGGAACTTGATCTCATGATCCAGAGATCATGACCTGAGCCAAAACCAAGAGTCAGACATTCAACAGACTAAGCCACCCAGGCACCCCTCAATCAATCAATCAATCAATCAATCATTATTGGACCCTTGTCATCAGCTGGACATTAGTGTTCTAGTGATACAGCAGTGAACCATTCAGAAAAGATCTTGCCCTCATGAAGCTTACATTCTAGTTGAACAGACAATAAAGGAATGAACAAAGTGATTAAATAATATGAAACTTCAGAGATCAAGTCTTGATGGAGGTAATCATCAAAGATGATGATACAGGATGGTGATTTCATCCCACAAAAGTAGTTAGGAAAGGTCTTTCTCAAGAATTAATGATTGAGCAACAACCGTGATTAGAGTTTTCCCCTTTCCTGATGAAGACTATAATTCAACGCCAACTATTCTAGTTCCTTCTGGCTCAAAATAATCACATGTCAACTAACACAACACCCACTTGATATTGACCTTATTCTCTATCTACCACCTGCTCAAGAGCTAATGGATATTACAGATTAATACTTTGAAGCAGAATAGTCTTTGCTAGTTTCTTTGTTCCAAGGGTAATTTTTATTTAAAAAAAAAAACACTGTAATATTTTGGGGGAAAATAGTAAATTTTTAAAAATAATGATAACTAGAATCCTATGAATATGTAAACAAGACCACAGGGATTCTTACGGTTTTTTTACTTTTTTTCTTTAAAAATAACAGTTACTCCTTTTATTTTCTCTCAAGACATAACATGTGCAAAATAAAAAAGTTCTTGCACATTTAGGTTTCTACAATTTAAGCATTATTACCTTGAGTTATTAAAGTCCACCCAATTTTGGATGATGAGGTTGAAAAGGTAGTTCATATACAAAATATGAGAGGCCCAGAAAGAACCAACCCTCCCCCTTTTTTTGTTACACCTAGGAATTAGATATTTCTCTGAAGCAAAATAATTCATCATTTTGGCTTTGATATATTGATTAAATTATTGTATCATATAAAAATATATTATTGTCAAACCAGATTTACGAGCCATCTATACAAAATGCATAATAAGAAAGATGATCTTTTTCTCATTAATTATAAAATCAATTTTATAACATGGCTCCAATCATTGGAACATGATGACCAATACTAGCTCTGCTTTCTTCGTAATCCTCTGTAGGAGGATTGACTTCATAGAAGTCAAGTGCAGAGCCTCCAAACATGCCCGTGATAGGCATTGACTACTGTGACGATCTATTTTGGCTTTTGTCGACACTCAGTTCTTTACCTGAATTTCAGGGAAGCAAAATGAAGTTCTATTGTAAACCCATGGGAAGCTATGTCTCAAATCCCTGATCGTGGCTGGAACTGCAGAGGGGACCCTGTTTCTGTCTGTCTTCCTAACAGTCCCCATGTCCAAGCTGCAGCTACAACAAAAGGTTCAAATGTTAGTCAAGCAGTATATTCTCTGTTTTGTGTGGTCTTTAGGAGAGGTTACAAGAAATCCGCTTTTAGGTATTTCAAGATCACTTGTTCCGTGAGCGTCTCGATCCTCGGCTAATAAGTATACCACGGCAGATTACCCGCTTTGTGGCATATGTGGATTTTTCCTTTGCTCTATCACCATTGAAGAAGTCCAGGCCGTCGATACAGGAGGAAGAGCAGCCTTTCATAAGCCCACAGCCACGCAAGTGGCAATTTTCCTCCTGATCGCACTTCAGTGATTCCTTCATAGCAAATTCAATAAAGGGTGCTAAGCTGGCGTGTCAGTATTTTCAGTGAGTCCTGTGCCCGTCTATCACACAAGCTCCTTTCTCAAATCCTGGGGCCCTGGCTCTTTCTGGTCCATGCTAGTCGGGGCAGAGGTTTCCAGCGGAATGGAAGACAGGTTATTTAACGATCTGCTGGTGGGTATTTCTAATAAATATTTAATTAATGAATGAGTTTGGGAAGGTCACCAGGATTTCTCGCCCTCCATTTTTCTTTTCATCAGTTCTGTTTCATTAGCCCAGTAGGTCCTTTCACAACTGAAAGAAAGATATAAAGATCTAAAAGACTCACATTATGGAAGGGCATCATTTCTAGAAGTTTTCTTTGATTACTACTCTGCCATGGCACCTTTTCCCCCTTCTGTAGCAATTGTTTCAACGTTGAGTGTCCTGGATGAGATTTCCTGTTTTTCTTGTGGTTGTGCTTCATTCTCGGAAACACGAATTCAGCCTTAGCTGAATCTCATATTCCTCTACTGAATTTTTAAACTGGGAAACCACTGTTTTCAATTCCAAGAAACTCCTCTGGTCCTCTAATTCCATCCCTACAAGAGTTTAAATCGTATTCTATGAGGGTTTCCTCTGCTTTCCACGTTGGCTCTGCCTCTGTAACAGAAGTTTCTTGTCCTTTTCCACACCAGCCGATCTTGCTTCCATCTGAGCTGCAATATTCCCATGAAGCGGTTGTGATGTTTCTCTGTCTCTTCATATGACAGTGTGCTGGCTTTCTACACCTGTGCGTCTCTCTGGCTTTCCTGCATACTGACAGCCCCTGGGATTTTTCCTTTGGTGGTTACCAGTGATCCCCAAGGGCATTTTGTGAAAGCCTCTCAGTTTACAAGTCCAAGGAGGGATAGGCTGACCTTAGCTCAATGTAGAAACTATCCCTCTTGAGATGCCATCAGACAAGGGACACTTAGCCTCTCACAACTGTGTCATGCAAACAGAAGATGCTTTTTTTCCCTTCCCCCAGGTTGGCCGGCCCTTCCCATGCAGCCCCTTCCCTAGTCCACTCCCATCAATTCCAGCAATCCCTATTTATATTTTGTTCCTATTTGCATATTCTTTCAGGAACTTGGTATCTCACAGTGTGTGGAACTTCTTCAGGTTGCCAAGGTCAGCCCCTGACTTTTTCTGGATGGCTGTATTCTCTAGGATGGGGAGGTGAAGCCAGGTCACCATCTTCCCAGAAACCCACATCCACACATTTTAAAAGCATTCTTAGTTCTGAGGAAGATAACACACTCCTGGAAGATGAAATCATATTATTATTGCTTTCCTAAATCACCATTCTAGAAATAAAATATATACAGAAATGCATAATAGTACAAAAATAGATTGGGATAAGGTCACACAAATATGTAGCTTTTATAATATTCATTAAATGCTCACTTTTGATTTACCAGCCTCATCACTCATCTGGTTACTATAAAATGGCTCAGGTTATTAGCTAATTTTTCATAATAGTAATGATAGCTAACATTTACTAGCTATCTACTATGTGTCAGGTCCTGAAGTAAGTGTTATGTATGCATAAAGTTATTAAATTCTCACGAACCCCCTATGAAATAGGTAGTATTCTTTCTAACATATTATAATCTAGGAACCAAGGCCCTGGGAAGTTAAGTAACTTACCAAAGTCACACGGCTAGTAAAATGATTTATTTCCCTAATTAAATAATAGCTTTAAAATAGCTCATGTATCATATTTTCCTGTATCCCCAACTGTGCTTGGCACTTGGGCCCTCAGTAAACAAACAGTAATTGAGAGAAGAAGCAATGTTTTATTCATAATTGATCTCTAGAACACAGCACACTGCAGAAATGTTTTAATTATAAAGTAAGGAATTAACAAGCCATGGAGATTTAAGAAACAAGTTCACATAAGATGACCTAAAGCTATTTACAGAAGACTTGACTCTTAGCCACTAACCTGGGTTGCTGGAATCCAAATATGTACAATACATTGCCTCTGTCCTTAAAGAACAAGCAGTCTGAAGGGAAAGTAGATGCTTGAGCAGTTAAATATAATAAAATGCAATGGTTTTTACATGTCTATATAAAGTGCTATAGGGCTAGACATGAAAAACTACTAATTTTTCAAGTGAGATCATAAGGTTTTTTTCTTCTTATTAATTTAACAATTGAATCACACATAGAAATAAACACCACTGTAAAGTTTTTTTTATTAGAAAGTTTATTGCATTAATCTATACTCATTTGGTGATATAAATGACAACGTAAGCTCATACTGACCAGAGTTTACCATCTTTGGAAAAGAGAGAGATTTTCACACTGAAAGTAATTTTTGTTTGCTACAATCAGGAAAATTCTTACGTATTTGGATTTTTTTTCCTTTTAAAAATATATGCTGCAATTTGTTCATATCAAAAGGAAGCATGGAGTAAATACTGAATGAAGACCCAGTGTCAGACCCAGTGTCAGAAGACCCTAAAAGGGCAGTTTGCTGTACATCTTAGTGAAGAAATAAGCACTCATCCACACCTTGTGACTCACACTTGCCCATCTGTATACACTGCCATTACGTAAAGCTTTTAAGATCAAAATATCTATTAAATACTGAGTTGGAATAATAAAGACATTTCCTGAAGATAGATGATTGGTTATTAAAAAAAAAACCCATAACCTTAAGACACAATTTTTATGACTTCATCTTATTCTAAGTGGTAACTGGACTTCTAATATTGACATGAATTAATAGTGTAATACTCCTATGCAACTTTTTCAATATTTATGGTTTAAAACTCCCCAGTAATTGTCAAGTACTGCTGTGGCTCTTAGGATGGTCCACATTTTCATAAAGTGGTTTGCATTTCTCACAGCACACAGTGGTTGTGCTAATGGAGTTGGCTGGGACAGGTTGTAACTATCTTACAAAATTCTACCTTGGCTTTCCTAAAATTGGTGAATATAATTTACCATAGACATAATGCTAAACATATTAAACTCTCTTGGCATGACTACTATGGCATGTGAAAGGAATTTCTATCAAGCACTGTAAATAATTATGAAATATTCCTTATCATGTAATTCACTATAAGTAACATAATGTCCACATGAAAGCAAGTATATAAGCTATTACTTGGGCCACTTTTGGTGTATTTATCTATAAATACAAACAGTTTATAAATTGTCTGACATATCTCCTTCTAGGGAAAGAAGAGTTTGGCTGACATTCTGACGTGAATGGCTTTTCCTTCGTATTGCCAAGCATATTCATTGCTCTGACCAATGTAGGATATGAGGAAGAAATTAATCTTAGGGTCCCAAATGAATGAGCTCAAGGTCATGAGAATAGATTCACGGTGTATGAAGAATGACATCATCACTAAATTACATTTCATATATCTGCAGGGGTCCAAAAGGTGGCAATTTCAGCGGGGGTGGGGTGGGGTGGGAAACTTGCCAGGTCTTTTTGTCTTTTAATTTTCATTCTGACAAAAGAAATTCTCTCCTTTCCCAAATCTAGATCAAAATATCTAGGAAGTTTTGACTTCTCAATTAGATCTCTCCAAATATACCATGTTGTTTTTACAATATCCAAAGGCTCTATGTGTAATTGACGTTTGAAAAATCTAGAGTGAACTCTGGTGAGCAAGACTCACCTCTGATACAAATACGGTGTCAGGACAGCATCAATCCTGAGCAGCTGGTCCAGCAGAGAGAATGTACAGGGAGGGATGGTAGGGCTCCTTCCGAGTCCACATCTGCTGCCCGGCTTTCTGCTTAAGATGCTCTTGTCTTTGTACAGGAAGCTCTCAGGATTTTGGTGAATTTTTGTTTTGTTTTGTTTTGTTTTTTGGTAATATAATGAGGGGGAAAAAAGGTGTTTTTTTTTTTTTAACTATATTGAGGGCATTATGGGGAAACTCAAATGTATCGTGGAGCAATGAAGAGATGCTTCTTAAACAAGAAGGGGGATAAGATTTTTTTTTTTTTTTTTTACCAGAAAGGACTTTTCATGGCTATTGACCCACAAGTGTCTCAGTTAAATGTCTACCCACCCCGTAGAGCCAATGGTCCACCAAAGGGTAACTGCTGAAATGAACCAATTGTTTCTAAGGCGAGTTCCAGGAAATTCAAGATGTCCTTGAATTAACTTTGGGGCTCTTGACAAGAAACAGCCATTAAAGGAGTGAATGTCCAAAGTGTGTATCATCACCATCACAGGGGCAGGTATGTGATATGAACTCACTGGATACCCCAACTTGATAACTGGCAGGGACAATGCCTAGCAGAATGGGTGCACAATACATATTTGTCAACTGACTCACTGAGACACCACATAGGGTTTCATGTCTTTAAAGATTCACAGTCACTGTTTCCTCTCATGAAGTTGCTTCCTCATGCAGCTTTTCAGACCTTCTGCTCACCCAGGTAGGTCAAGGAGAAACTGGCTTCCTTGCATCACGTTGGCATTCTCTTCAGACAACTACCTTGAAGTGAAAAATGTTAGTGCATGACAGGTATGCAAAGGATGAGCATCCATTCTGGTTTGCTTGGGACAGTCCAGATTTACGCCCACTGTGGGTTAAATATTCATAATGCCCTCATTTACACTCATAAGTGTCCCAGTCTGGAAGATCAATTGTGTGATCCTCCCAACGAAGGTCTTCAGTAAGACCAATCTGTGGTACTCGTTCCATAATGAACAGTTACTCACTCCCCTACCCCCTGGCTTAACCAAGATTTGGAGCCCACAGATCAAAAGGAGCTCCATTACTATTAAAAAGCTTCTCTATTTCGATTATAAGCTACTCACCCCTGGTTACTTTGCAATTTTAGTAATGACCAATTTTAATAGATTTGATTTATGCATTTTCATCTCCTCCCTCTAAAAGAATAAAAAGTACAATGCATTTTATCAAGCAAAAAAGATAAGTGGCAATAATACAAGAAACAATGAACATATAATTTTTTTTCATTAACAGTCCAAGCACTACAAAACATAGAATATACAACTTAAAAACAGAAATACAAATTAATGAAAAATGGGGTACACGTCATATTAGCAATGCAAAAGACCAGCTTAAGCATAGTTTCTCTAAATCAACAATTAATAAAAGGAAAGTGCCCTTTTCTCAAATATGCACAAAAATATTCCGGTCACTTCTAGGGAAAAGTTAATCAAAACTTTCTGCTAATTCTATATTACAGCATGTGTTACTAATGGTTTACAAAACCGAAGCATCTTCTTACACTTAAAATTTACAACCTTTTCCAATCATTATACACTCATTTAACCCGGTCTGTCAAAAATAAAACTATTTCATTTCCATATTTATGAAATAATTATTGATATGTTATGGACCTTCAGTGGTGAATATGTACGAGAGGGACAACGATCAGAATGACATCATGGGTCAAAAGTGGGCCAAGGGTCCAAGTAGATAACCCTCAGCCAACTACACCTGTATACTGATTCCCGAAATAATTCTACTACTTCTAAAATAAGTCTAATTTTTCATTTCTTCATCCTAAAAAAAAGTCTAAAGTTTTCATATTT
This sequence comes from Mustela nigripes, assembly GCF_022355385.1. Taxonomy (NCBI): domain Eukaryota; kingdom Metazoa; phylum Chordata; class Mammalia; order Carnivora; family Mustelidae; genus Mustela; species Mustela nigripes. The sequence continues at coordinate 65,755,596 of NC_081568.1, read as the reverse complement.
AAATGGGCTAACCAATTCTAGAGTTTACTCAAAGTCTCTCCAGGCATGCCACTTGACAGAACATTTCTTCCTGGGTTCATATTATCTCTCTAAGTCTGAGTCCAGCTGAAAAAAATAAACATAAGGACTCAATACTATACCCCTTCACTTCTACATGTTTAGTGATTCACACTAGATTTTATGATAACTGCACAATCCTCGGTACAGGTCTGCAATGCAAATGAGAAAGAAAATATTTAAATTTTAATTGTTCAAGCCATAATACCAACAGCCACCGTACCCCATGACCCCCTCCCGAAGACCTCCGCGCAGTCATGCTTTCAGCCCAGATTTTATAGGAAGTCATGCTTCACAAGTGCAGTTCTAATGCTTAGAAGAACAGGAAGTCACATTGATCTCTCCTTCCCAGCCACCTGTACAAGGTGGACCTACGGTCAGTCAGCCTTAGCTTTTTGAGCTTTCTGGTTCATGTCCAACAGTTGCCTACCAAGTAGATTAACATTCACCTAAGGTGGCAAACTTGAGCTGGAGAAGAACCGAACTGCAGTTCTGGAAACTGTTTCAGTGGCTACCAAGCAGTCCTTGGGTGTCATTCACTGCCGCTGCCGCTGCCGCCGTCCTCTTGCTTGGGGGAGGGTGAACTGTCTCGGACTGGCAGCAGGTCATAATGGCAAGGGATGTGACTGTTCTTTGGGAGGTCGTATGGATCCTGGGTGAGATGCCCATTATTGCTGAATATTCCTTGGACAACACTCACTGTAGGTTCTGTGACAACCAGGGACACATTAATTTATCAGCAATGGAAAGTTTTAAAAAGAATAGAATATGGCATTTCTTGAAAATTTCACACATATAGGAGGAGCACTTCTAAAAATGTAAAGAAACATTATTTTAATGAACAAAGGAGGGTTTTATAATCACATTGAGGTGGCTACTCTACATCTGTCAGACCAGCTGATGTGTACATTGGAGTTCTGAACAGAAAGGTGACCGTAGGTTGGGATGAAGATACCCAGGGACTCGACAGAAACCCTGGATGTGAACTGTTGTCTGAAAAGCACTCTGTAGATAATCTAGTCCAAACCCTTTACCCTATAGGTGAGAAGACTGAGGTCTTATCAGGGTAACTCAATTCATGGAAATACTTAACAAGGTGACTTTAGGACTCAGGACCCTGGCTCTCAGTTGAGTTCCCATGTTAAAGTGGTGGGTTTACCAGAAGGTTCAAAGGGGGATTGTAACCAACTTAAAAAAAAAATAAATTTAGGTCACTATACCTCCCATTTAAAAGAAAAAAAAAAAGCTGTCTTAATTCTTTAAGAAGTTATCTTTTCAGAGACATGTCTGTGACATAAATTAATTACTAGCTACTGGAGTTAAATTAACTACTTCATTTACAAGTTAACAAGTAATAGAGAATTTTTTGAAGTTTAAATCATAAACTTGAGAGAGACAGAGAGGAAAAAAAAAACCTAACTAAATATATAGCCCTATTCTACCTACCCAGTGACAGCTCTGATGTGTTTCAGCTTTCCCCAAAAGGTATTTGTAAGGGGCAATCAAAGTAATTCTAATTTTAAATTGAATTCTTATTAATTTCCATCCCATTCACATCCAAGAATATTACCAATATATCAGACAAATTTAAAAGTAAAATGCTTCCATCCTGCTAAAAGCATTAATGTAATGAATATGCAACCAGGAAGTAGAAACACCTGTTTCATCCCCGTGAACCATTTGTTTAGGCTAACTCCACACCAGAGCTAAGGTGAGACATATGCTATTCCACAGGTGTGCTCAAATAGTCACTATGGTTACAAAACGAAAGATGGACAGCCAAGTGAGAGATAAAGAAAATTTAATTAATTTTGCTAAATGTGATTTTCGTTTCCCTTAAAATTTATTTGACACCAACTAATATGGTCACTGAAAACACAGGTTGCATTGAAAATATGGACCAGTGTCTTCAATCATGTTTATAAGAACTGTTACTGTATGCTCAAGGACTTTAAAACTGTTTTTTAAAAATTCCTATATTAGGTTCTTTCTTTGGTTAGGGGAACTCACCAACTTCATAGACATTCTTGTTGGCTGAAGTTGAGTTATTGATCTCTGCATAGGGGGAATCTCTCCGTGCTGGTGACTTCATCTCCACATAGCCACACTCTGAGTTTTTGGGGATAAGTACAGGCGGATCTTTAATAGTGGCATATGGGTTTTCAGAACTGCTTAGGGAGCAGTTACTTGAATTATATTCAGAATTCTTTCCCAGATCTGTGAAGAGAGATGGGGGAGAAAAGCAAATGCTATTGCAGGGACATTAATTTTTTTCTTGGTGGTAATATACTCAGGTTACTTTTTTCTCTTTGTAGCTAGTTTTCTATAATTACATATACCAACAGCAACACCATACATTTTCCACCTGTTTTGGAGAGAATCTGCTTTAAAATTACCCATCTGTAATATTTAGCTCCATTTTCAGGTGAGTATCAATGTAAAACATTGTGGATTTGATTTCATTTTGATTTTGTTTCACACTCAAAACAATTTCCATTCTAATTTACTAATAGTCTCTGAATTCTCAGAGGCTTCAATCAAGAAACCACCCGTGGATGCCCCTGGGAGCACAAGATAGTTCTATCATTGTGGTGAGGGAGGTCTTTGTGACGTGAGACTTCCTTGTAAAACTTCAGGACTGGGCACAAGAAGTTATTCATGTAAAGATGCTGAGCTCTTGTTTTCCTTGCTATTTCCTTTTTCATACATTTCTCTCTCTCCGTAAGTCCTATATCTTTTCAAATAAATAGGAGTGTTTCCCCAGCAAATGGAAACCTTTGTTCCTGCAGACTTATGCTCTAACACCACGCACCTACAATCACGCTCTTGACCTCAGTCAAACATGTCTGTGTGTCTAGTGGTGTAATTCACCACACCAACAACTGACCATTTTCTCTACACTGCCACTTTTGCTTGTTTAGCCAATTATTTCAGTCTCTGATATAAACTGCTTTTTAAATTATGATTCTGATAGATGTATTTCTTCCTTAAATTTACACCATACCTTTCAAAGATTTTCCCATATAGCTTCTGTCAAGTCCAAAAGCTCCTGTGATAAAGAAGAAAAAAATCCCCAGTGAGATCTGGAAACAAGAGAAAACCCATCTAATATTCCAAGGTCATGGAGAAGGATGGTTTGGGCACCTATGATCTGCCCACTGCAAGAAATAACCAAGAGTGCTGCTTTTCAAACCTTTGTTACCAGGTTGCTCATGCTTGATATTTTCAGCACTTAGAATTTAAAATACATATATATATCATTCAGATCATCCTCCTACTCATTTCCAGTGACTTCGGGAAAGGTTGATCAGTACAGGTAGGAAATAAGGCATGGGTGAATTGGTATACTTGATTCAAGGTTGCACTGTGGAAAGGACATAGCCAGGGCTAGAACTGAGACAAAGGACTTCAATTTCATCACTCGCTCACCACATGACTTTGGGCAAGCTCTCTCTCTGTCAATTTTTTTTTTTTTATCTCTAAAATGAGATAAAACTTTACAGGGCTGGTGTGATCATTAAGTGAACTAGACCGCATGAAAAGGGGTCCTAAACTCTGAGGCGCTGTATAAATGAATGGTAACACAGAATGTGTCCTACGACCCCCAGCTTCATTTTACATGGAGGCATTCCAAGATCATTCCATGATTTTTTAAAGAAATGTTATAGTCTTACATCAGAAACAGAGAGTAATGACTAATGACAAATATTCAAATAAGTAGGAGAATGGCTAGGGGACAATCCCCTGCGACTGTGCATGTCTCCTTTAGAGTGGTAGTTGACTCAAGTTCTGATGTCCTGGAGGACACACTTCTGTGAAGAGGGAGCATCCCTTAAAGGGAGAGGGTGTGTCTAATATCGTGGGACAGGATACAGGAATGTCCTCTTTTCTCAGAGAATATTTTCTCTCTTTTGGGTCTGGGTTGTGAAGCCTAGCCATGCTCCCAGCTGGCGGGAAAGGTGCCCAATTATGCAGGGAGGCAGGATAAGGATGTATAGTGAATTAACCTAATCAAAGTAAGCTCTGGCCTTTGCCCTTAGTTCCTGGGAGAGGATCTCTAAGTCCTTGGACGATCCCACCCAGTAACAGTGTTTTTGTTGACCTGGGGCCTAGGACTCCACTGGGTAGTGTAACAAAGAGATTTATGGAAGGGTATTTGGGCCACTTCATGTCAGCTCCATCTCCAGATGGGCTGGTCAAAAGGTCAACCACATGGGCGGTCAGCCATGTTGACCTTACCAAACTCTCATAAAAACTCTAGACACCAAGGCTGAAGTGAGCTTCCTTGGCTGGTAATACTTCACGCCTCTTGTCATATACTGTAGCCAGGAAAAGTTAGCACTTTCTATGATTCTACTGGGCAAGGACAGCTGGAAGCTTCTGGCTTGGAATTTTCTTTGACTCTGCCCACTGTGCCTCTTCCCTTGGCTGATTTTCACCTGTATCCTTTGGCTGTGATAAACTCAAACCATGAGTATAATAGTTCGCAGGGAGCTCTATGATTCTTTCTGCCAAATTATGGATCCTGAGGGTGGTCTTAGGGATTCCCAGACCTTTGTAAAAAGACAGCATGAAGAAGGGTAGGACCTGTGGCCTCTGAGAACTCCCTATGAAACAACTCTGTCTCTGCTGCTCTGCTGGATTCACTTAGCTGTCTCCAGACTTTAGCAAAGTCTTGTTAACTGTCCATCTTGATCTTAGCTGTGTAATGGCTAGCATTCCCCCAAGAGGCTCAGGAGAGGAACAGCCTGAGGTGGAGAGTAAATTAGGGAACAAGAGTGGCACCGTGACACCAGCACACCTGCCAGGTTTTCTCTGGAGACTATTTAAATGAGGGAGCAGGCGGGTTTCCTCATATAAACTCCCATTTGTTCCAATCCCTGGATAGATGCTTTCAAATGCTTTGCTTAATCTAATTCACACAATGAGTCACAACATGATCACTAGCTCTATGCCACAAATGAATGGATCTTCTTCATGGGGGTGATTAGCCCAGTGCCATATAACAGAACCAGGAGTCGACCCCAGGGTTTTTTGTGCCAGGTTTAGGCTCTTTCAGACAACATCACAACAACTTCTCCATCATGTCAAGCACATACACATTTCAGCATCCATAGTGTGCCCTACCCAGTCCATTGTAAGGGAAGACTTTTTCTGGTCAGTAACTATAAAGGGCCATTAAATGTAGAATTGCTCTTGGATGGAAACTCATGAAGGAGACCCAGAATTTCCAATGAAGATGTTACATTCTCAGTCTGGTGGGTCTTAAGGAGATAAAAAGCAGAGAAGTTTATATGTTACCACTGCAGGGACTGGGTCCTAGAGTTAGGACTATATGTAGCAGGTGAAAGTGGAGTAAGAGAACTTTTCCCTCATTAGTGCCAGCTAGTACTTTGCTGATATCAACTCACATATTCCTTGGAGCTACAAGAAATCTCTCTGATGTTATATGATTTGGCTGATAAGTATACTGTGAATCTGGTATCTAAATAATTTGACCGTGTTCAGAAATGCACAGCTATTTAATAATGTGGATAGAGAATGCAGACGGAAGTTAAGAATTTGTATTTGTTTTTCTACTTTAACATTTACATTTCTACAGTAATAGGGGATTCCGGAGCCCATACTGACTGGTTCCTCTATCTGGCTTAGGTAATTTGGCGTATATGGTATTCCCAGAAAGAGCAGGGGAGGAGTAAGTAGTTGGAAGATGAACTTTGAGACCTGGCTTTACCCTCTTCCTTCCATGAAATCCTCTCATGGGCAAGAAGTTAACCTCTCTGGGTTTCCCAGTTTATTCCTCTAAAAAACAAGATTTATGGAAGGGCCCATCCAGTAAGGTCGTCAGATTCAGCAAATAAAAACAAAGGAAGGACATTTCAATTTGCATTTCAGAGAAACAACAAATAATTTTTAGGGTAAGTATGCCCCATGCAACTTTTGGGATATGTTTATACTAAAAATATTTGTTGCTTATCTGAAATTCAAATTTAACTGGGTTTTCCTGGCCACTCCACCATCAAATAAATACAAAAAAGGGTTTGCTATCCATAAGGTGAGCACATATCAGTTACGGCTTTATCAAGCACCTCCCTGAAATCAGGGGCAATGGCTTAGTAATGGCACAGTTCACTCAGTGGGGTGTCACAGCAGCTCTTTAAGGCTGGTCCAGGAGGCCTCGCCCCCTTTCCAGGAGGCCCACAAGATCAAGACTGTTCTCATTATAATACATCGACATTATGTGCCTGTTTCACTCTTGTTCTCTCTCAAGTGCATTGTGGTTGTCTAAGAGCAGCACCAAGTGTGGGATCACCAATGACTGAATGGAGAAGCAGATATGAGAATCCATCTTCTTTGAAGCCAGATGTTAAAGAGATCCAACAAATGTAAAACAGTGCCACTCTTCTCACTAATTTGTTTTTGTTTCAGAAAATGTGGGTATTTTTTTTCATAAAAATGTGTTTTACATTATCATGAAATTAATTACTGTTATTTTAAACAAAGCAATAAATAACTCTTTTAAATGGTCTCAGTTTTAATTTGTAATGTGGTATCAATAGATATAACCCATAGTGAAAGAAACTCTTCAGGGCTCCTGATAACTTTCAAGAGTTATGAAGCGGGTCTGATTCCAAAATGTTTGAGAAGCACTGACTATATTCCTGTTGATATCTTCATTTCCTCACCTAAAGGGGAAGCGGCCCTCAAGTATGGGTGCCCCATATTAAAAGACAGCAAAGGGGAACACACATCCTGGTACCAGCCTGACAGAATTCAGACTCCAGCTCTACCATTTAATAGGCTTTAAGACTTTTCTCGGGGGACTGACTCAGTTTCTCAACTGTTACACGGACATGATGATGACACTAACAGTACCTACTTTTTGGAGTACTTGTGAGAATCATGCAAATGAATATTTGTAGAGTTAGAATGGGAGCTACAAGCAGGCAGAGATTCTCATCTCTTTTTATCAATTCCTGGCACACACTAGGACCTTAATAAATGTTTGTTGGGTAGATAAAGCACCCAGGACATCAATAAGCCCCACAGAGGCATTAGGTATAATTCTATCATTCTGTTTTTTTCATGCATATTTCCAATAGATCTCTTTGGCACATCTATAAATCTATCTGAGGGGACTAGAAGGTAAGGGAGCTTGTTGAGGATGGATGTTGGGAGAACTTGCCAAGCTCATTGAGGTAGCCGCCATGTTTCCAGTCTGCTGGCAGTGTTCCCGTGCAGTCTGCCACTGGGCCTCTCTTCCCAGGATTCACATTTTTCAGATTTGCAAACAGCTGATTGTTCTTCGACTGTTAAAAATATAAACCATCAAGATGTAAAAAGAGAACATAGCATAGCCCAGCACAGTGTTACAGATGTGGGAAAGGACATCTGTGGCATGGATCAAGGGCTGGTTCTTCAAGGAGGCCACGCAAGGGGACAGAGATCATCATGGGGTGGGCCTTAGAGGGCAGTAGGAGTATCCATCCCTTGGCCCCAACTATTCCCCTACTGCCTCAAATTCTTCATCTCCCTTAGTCACTCTATGCCCATTCAACTTGACTTGAGTTAATGTACATGGAACTTTGAATTTAAAAAAGTTAAATTCTTGGTTGGAGCTCTCCTGTCAAACACTGTATGATTTCTTATGAGTCACCAGTTACTCTGAGCCATTTTCTTAGCCATAAACATGAGGATAAGACTATGTACTTTGCCTCCTTCCCTGAATATGTAGGAGAACAAATGCAATGATGAACACGAAAGTCTTGAGGGAATGGGAAGGGCTATTTAACTATTAGGCGTCATAATTAAAATCCAGCAGCATTAATTTAATTGCAATGGAATTAATTTGACTAGCTTGGTTTTCATCTAGCAGAGAGCCAGAATATGACAATGGAGATTATAAATATAATTTGGGACAGTTGGAAGGAAGAAATGCTTGGAATTTCCAAGCATCCTCAAGGAGACTGGGGGTGAGGTGAGCGGTCTGGGAGGAGCAGCCCTAGGCGTCCACCCTCTCTGTGTACCTATAAAATGAGGAAAACAATAACTCTTGAGTCACAGGATCGATGTGAAGATTAAATGAATTTATATTTGCAGATTGATTAGAAATGCTTGGCACACAGTTTCTATTTGATCATTTTTGACCTACAAAAAAGCAATTTCCTGTGGTTCAACCTAAATCAATACATGCAGCTGTTTTTGTGAAGAAAGGACAGGGGGACCCGGCAGGGCACTGGAAGACAGGTGGTCTGAAAAGACAAAAGAAAGGACCCAGGATGGAGTCTGCTAAGGTCAGCTCTGAGACACCATTTTAAAACCTCAGGCAATATCAGAAACATTATTCCAAAGACCTACACCAGAACCAGTACAAACTGGAGACAAGGAGACTGTGACTCACACGCCAACTGCCTCCCTCACGAACTGGGAAGCTCTGTTTCGAAGTGAATGTAACTCCCCACCACTCAGATTTTTCACCAGTAAATTTGAGATTTTAATATGCAATCAACAAGATAAGAGATGGAAAGTGCCCAGAGCGGAAGCTCTCCCTCCATGCTCCTTCCTGTACTTTCTCTTTCCTGTCCCGCGTCAGGGCCTGGGAGTCACTTCCTCTCACCTTAGTGATGGTCATCCTGTCCCTGTTGTTGACATGCGGGGATGTGGCGCACTGGGTAAGCGTGTGATAACTGGGGTTGGTGAAGTAATGACTGTTGGCGCTTCCCCCATTGCTGTGGGGAAGGGTTTCTGTAAGAAGAGAAGGAAATGATTCAGATAACAGGCTCCTCTAAGTCTATGTGGAACAAAGGGAAGCAAAATAACCAGAACAAATGTTTGTACCGCTTCCACATTACAGACTGGGCTGAATCCCCTCCTGCCCGGCATACGCAGCAAAGCTTCTAGAAGCAGCAGGTGCCTGCCTTCCTGCTTCCTGGAAAACCATGCAAGTGTCCTCAGACAACTCCTCTTCGCCTGGGAAGCCATCACTTTGAAGCTATGTCTGCTGGAACTTGCCTCTTTTTTTAATCTTCTTGAAATCTTTTTTTTAATCTTTTAGACCCTATAGTTCTTATCATAATATTCTGTGCCAGAAATGTACTATGAAGCAGCTTTAGGTATTCCCCCTAGAATCAGCGTATATATAAACATGTAGCCCATCCTACAGTAATTGTCTAAAATAATAAATGACTTTAAGGGTACAAATTCCTTAATTTAAGTGGTTTCTTCTCCTCCTTCCCCTTCCTCCTCTTCTTTTTCCCCTTCCTCACTACCTCCTCTTCCTCCTTTTTCCTTTTTTTCTTCTCCTTCTCCATCTTTGGAGAGAACAAGCATGGGCAGGGGTGGGCTGGGAGGAGGGGCAGAGAGAAAACCTTAAGCAGACTCCATGTTCAATGTGGAACCTGATGTGGGGCTCGATCTCCCAACCCTGAGATCACAAACTGAGCTGAAATCAGGAGTCACCTCACTGACTAAGCCACCCAAGCGCCCCTAAGTGGTTACTTTCTCTGATGAAGGAGCGTATCACTTAAACATGTACATTTCTGGGCACATGTGACAGAAAGATTTTAAAGAGTTTTCTTACAGAACAGCTTTGTTCTTGCTAATATGACAAAACTGTTTCTTATATAAGTTTGTTGCCATGTGATTAATGATTTGTATAGGCCCAGGTCCAGAGACAGAAGACCTGGTTCTGTTTCCTGATGTGCTCCATGACCTTACAAACTTATGGGTGCCTCCTCCTCTCCGCTCCCAGTCCCTGACATATGACAAAAGCTTAGGTGCCCAGCAAAGCTTCCTCCCAGTTGAAATTCCCAAAATCTAAAGCATAATGAATGAATCCATAATGAATCCAGTTTAAAAACCCTCATGGAATGAAAAAAATAAATTAAAAATAATAATAATAATAATAAAAACAATGAATACTGTTATGCTGAAAGAAATAAATTAAAAAAAAAAAACCCTCATGGAAGAAGACAGTGATGATTTTGCTACCATTGACTTCTATGGCACATCCTTAACAGTGTATCTTTTCCAAACACAATATTTGCTCAAGGCTACTGGACAACAACGGAGAACCCAGCCACATGCCCCAGTTTCAAAGAACCAGGATGAAACCTTCCTTCTCAAGGAGTAAGATGGCCCTAGGGACCAGTCTTACCTGAAATGGCATAGTCTGCATTCATGACCCTCAGAGCAGGGGTGTAGGTAACTGCTGGCATGCTCGATTCCTTTCCCTTCTGCTTCTGTCTATAAATAATGAACAAGGCCAGCAGGAAGAGCACCACCAGCACAAGAATGATGATGCCCACGATGGCCCCGATCTGGTAGGAGTCAGCAGGAAGAGCCGTACTTGTCCTGCTTAGGCTGTTCAGGTTTCCAACTATGATGACACCAGCTAGTGAAAGGAGAAGACGAGGTCTGAGGAAGGTCGACAGGTGCCAGCCAAACGTCTGAACCCAATTTACAAACTTCTCCCAGTGGGCCCATGCCGGGATATTTTCAGTTCATGAAAGGTTAATTTGGAAACTTTTAGAAACCGCAGAAGGAAAAACGAACATTCTTCATTTGCAGATGTTGTCGGCTGGTCTGTGCCCGGAAAAAGGCAGCTCTATGCCTCAAAAATCCGACTGGATTTCCAGAACCCAAAGACTTCACTGTAGGGTTTGGGAGCTTCTCGCATAAACACTAAATAGACACTCAGACCAGACCAGGAATTCACTGGAGGTAATAATTTTTCTAGTTTTTTTTTTTTTTTTTTTTTTTTTAGCATGCTTTATTTCTTAAGCAACAGTAAGCTTATGAAAGGCTAACTTCTAAATGCTTCAACTGCCTAATTAATTTTATGTCTATCCTTAACATTTCTAAGAGTAATTGTCCTTCCAAGCAAGGAACTCCATTATAAATCTGGTCCAAGATGAGGGTCTGCCTTATCCTAATTTCAGTGGGCTTTTTACCCTGGGAGATACTGCGCTATGCAGTTATTTTCCATGACCGAAAGGTCCGTCCCAGTTAACACCTGACAACATGGCCCTAAAAGCTTACTTATTAAAATTTAAACCATAGCTTTACATAATTCTTTCTTGCATTCAGTCTAGTGAGGACAGGAAAGATATGAACCATGAGTCAAGAAACTGGGTGTCTTAAAAAAAAATTGATCCAGAGGTGCTGAATTTTTCTTTAAGCACTTCGGCCAGAGTTTTACCATCTAACTATAGAGGAGGAAACTGGCCCCAATGCAGGTGCTTCCAGCTCAAACATCCCTATAACTTTATGATTCTGAGGGTTACACTTATTAGACAGCCAGCCCCATAACACAGAGCACGGAGACTAGTGCCGTGTGATCACAAGCCATGTGTATTAATGATGTGATTGTGAAACTCGACCTCCTATTGTTAGGACAAATACAAATTGTGAGCACGTAGAAGTTACCTAATGAAAGGAAATGAACTAGGAATGCCTATGTAGTGCACAATTTCAGGGGATGGCACCTACAACTCTAGAGTCCATGAGAGTGTTATCTCCTGAAGATAGCCACACAAACCAGGAGCTCTCTGGGCATCACACTTCAGAACCATCAGAAGAAATTTCTCAAAGGCCCTGCACAAGTTTGTTTGTTTGTTTGTTTTTTAAGTTAAGCATATGCCTATCATACGAGCTAATCGTTCTACACCTATTGATTTACCCAGGACAAATGGCACTGTATCTCCGTACAAAGACTTGATACACTATTGTTCATAAGAACTTTACCTATAATAGCCCCAAACTGGAACCAATCCAAATGTCCACCCACAGGTGAATCAGTAAACAAATTATGATACACCCATGCAATGGAATGCTACTCAGCAATACAAAGAACTGAAGCACTGATATATACAACCATACAGTTCATTCTCAAAATGATTATGCTGAGCAAACGAAGTCGGACAAAAGAGAATGCAGTGCGATTCTATTTACATGAAATCCTAGCAATACAAACTTATCCGTAGTGACAGAAACTAGTTTAGGGGTTGCCTGGGGCCTCAGGGTCAGTAGTGGCAGGGAAAGGCATGAGGTAACATTGGGGGGTGATGGCTGCATTCACTGTCTTTACTGTGGTTGGGTTTCATGGGTGGATATGTCAGATCTTATCAGGTTGTACACTTTATGTCATATATGTCATATATATGTGTGTGTGTGTGTGCATATCTATTTCTAATATAGTAGCATACACGTGTTGCTTTTCACAGATTAGTTATACCTCAATAAAGGTGAAAACATTTGCAGGCACACTGGAAAGCTCATGAACTTTGGAATCAGACAAATCTGGCATCTAAGCCCTGACCTACATATAGCCATGTACTACATATTAGCTGTTCAACCTTGGGTAAATTACTTAGCCTCTCTGAGCTTTAGTTTCCTCACCTGTAGGACAGCAATGATAAGGCATCCATCTGGCAAGTAAATAACCAGCTGTGCCTTGCAGTGTCCCAAGCCCATTTACATCAGATAAGGTAGGTGCAAATTCTTAACACTGGCTACATGGGGGTTACACATTTCAAGGCACTAGTGTCCTTACCTTGATCACATCGTGCCCCCTTCCAGCCTGGGCTGCAGTAACAGGTGCCAGTGATGTGGTCACAGGTGGAGTTGTTCAGACAATCACATATCTGGCGACAGCCGTAGCCGTACGTTCCTGCAGGGCACTCTGAGAAGGAGATGAAAGTCCAATGTAAGCTCTCCAGTCTTGGGCATCTGGGCAAAAGGCTGTCTCTTACTACATGATCCCATGTGTCTAGAGGGCAGAACTTCCAGGGGATCCTTGTGCAGGTAGAACTACCCAGGGAGTCCTAGAGCTGACAGGAATTCCCTGACTTATGGGGGGACTTCACAGGCCAGGCTGCACGGGGCCAGAGACTGAGCTCCTTGCCACAGCTCCTGACTCCTTCAGTATTTATGCACCCACTTCTCTGATGGGTAAGTAGACACTCTGTAGAGCCCAACGGAACTGATGAAGACCATCTGCCAGGGCAATCTGAGATGACCCCACTGGGCAAAAAGGTGGGACAGAAGACTGAAGAGCATAACCCAGAGCCAAATCCTTGAGAACATGAGCAGTTTACTGAAGGCTCAGCGATCCTCCTACAGGCACACTGTGACTTGGATTAGCTGGGAGCAGGGGACAAAAGAGGGGCAATTTTTGTTAATTTTCTAGGTAAGAACTTCATTTACTATAGAATGACTCAAAATTGGGATGTGCAGGTTGAAGCCTGAGAGACCAAAATGGAGAGGTTTTTAGGATGCACTTTTAATAAGAGCTGGGTATAGATTCAAAGAAGAGTATAGGCATGTCAAATTTAAAAATCATCCCCAAATACTAATGTTTTCTGCAAAGTGGGCAGCAGGGGGCAATGTGCTATTATTATTGGAGTTCTCTGTCAAACACAGTGTTTCTGTTTACAAATGAGCATCAGGAGGGGTCTCCAAAAATAGGAACATTTTGATTGGATGTTCAAAGTAATCACGGAGGGACTTAAGAAGCTTTTTAAAAATAAGACCATAACCAGTCTGGCTTCCAAGGGAAAGTCAGTTTAGAGCCTCTTCTGGTTTCTGTGCGTATATGTATGTGCACATATGTTTAGACATTTATACACACAGATGCACAATATTTGCATACACAAGGGGTGTGCAGGCAACTGTGTGACTCAGTATGGGTTTCAGGATGAGATGAATACCAGTACAAAACTCAAATTGGGCCATTTCTGCCCAGGCTGATTCCTAGAGGTAACTCCTGCTATGTACTAGATAGGAAAATACGCAAAAATATTTCTAGGTTCAGCACACCAGACGGAGACAACCTAGCCATCCAGGGGTGCTGGGAGATGCTACTGGAGTGGAGAGAGGGAGACTGTTTATTGCCAAATTCCTGCTATGCTGATCCACCTTTCCAGGCCACACTGCTCCTACAGCCATATAATCTTTGATGCAACCTTCCCAGGAATGCCCCCTCTGATAAGCCACAAAGGTCCTGCCCCCTTTCCTGCCATCTATGACACGAGGGTGAGCCCCATACAGCTCTAAGACCCTATCTATCCGTTCAAAATATTGAATGAAAGTCAGAGGAAAGGAACAATAGACTACATTGAAATACTCAGTCTAGCACTAATTTTCTTATAGCCCTGCAGATGCACAGCTGTAGGGGCAGAAATGGCAAGACAAGGATGCATAATTGCAACAGAGCATGTTCTTCTGGAGTGGGAGTCTTGCAACAAAAAGTTTTAAGGCAATCTATTGTCTTGGAGGTCAGATAGACTAAGATGAGAAGTTGCTAGGGGAAACAGTATAAAAATACCATCTAGAGAAGGCTGTCAGAAGGGGGTGCCAACGTTTGCGTGGACCTGGTTCCCACCCCCAGTGGGACTGGGAGCCCACCTGCCTCCTGTGCTCTTGGTCTGGCCCCAGACAATGCTTTCTCGTCCAGGGTGCAACCTGGGCTCTGTGTCTGCCGTGAAGAAAACCTGACTGACTCGTACAGTTCTGAGCAGCCCCGTTCCAAAAATAAGCAGGACAGTGAGAGTGAGAGCCAGGGTGAACAGATGGAAAACTTGAATTCTGTCTTCATCCTTGGAGCCGCACCCCCTCCACCCAGAGCGCTGATTACTTACCCAGAAGAGGTCTGAAGGAAAAGACAGTCAGCAAGGAACCCCAGGTGGCCTCTGGGAGGGGAACGGTCAGCTGGGCCGGGAAGTGACCAGCCATCGGTTTAGACAACTTAAAAGTTGCAGGTCCTGCCTTCATATTCTTAGGCATACAGGACAACTGGTGCTAGGGGAAAATACCAGCTGGATGTGTCACACTCTCATACTCACTCTGTTCACAGTGCTTCCCCATGAAGCCAGTGCGGCACGTACACTGCCCGGAGATGTGGTCACAGTCAGCGCCATTTTGACACTGGCATATCAATGCACAGTCCTTTCCATAGAACCCCAGAGGACATCCTGCAAGGGAGGGAAAGATAGCAGAGTCAGGAGGCTGCTGAGAGAACCAGAAAGAAGCTCTTGCTTCCAACTGTTTGTGTTTAAATCTGAAGGATGCGGAGCCACTGGAGAGTGAATAAAGACAATAACACAGATCTCAGCTTGTCACAAAGGCTTCTTTGAAGTCCCAGGATGCTCCTGCAAGGAGTCATAATTCATGAGTGGGAAGCAGAACCGTTCCACACCTGATAGTTTAACCCTTGCTGGGGCTCCCAGAGATGAGTGTCTTCTAGCAAAGCATGCTTTCAGCCCCATGGAGGTATGGGGGCATTTCCTTGTATTCCTTCCCTCAGCTACTAGACTCCCAGACTCAAGCGCCATGGACTGAAATGAGTACTTTATATTAAAATCACACCTATGCTTTTACTTAATAGTACAGAGTGTCTCTAAGTCTGCTGTAGCTCTATCTGCTGTATTTGTCACTAACTTAGATAATACTAGCTCCTTCACCAGAGGTGTATGTAGAATGCTAAACTTACAAAGCAAAACTAAACCCCTGCCCTTCATAGGCGCTTTGTAAAAAAGCAACAAACTTTCCATCGGTGCATGATATGCAAGAAACAGACCCCTGGGGCCTTTGGGCTAAGGATAGGCACTGGCCCTGCAGGCTGTCACAGGCCAGCAGCTGACACGCAGGGGGATTTCAGGGATCCCTGGCAAGCTACAATACAGCCTGCGTCTAGGGTTATTTCTAAGTATCACATGGGATCTTTACTTTCCCTTTTTCTCAAGAGAGGTTTTAATGAAAGTTCAGCTCTCAGGAAACAGAGGCACAGCACAGAGGTCAGCTTGCAGGGGCAACTATCACTGCCATGTTTTTATTCAGCACCTATTCTTTGCCAGCTGCTGCTTTCCATGTGTCCTCTCACTGAATCTTTACGGTAGTCCCACCTATAAACCTACAAATGGGAACTAAGCCCCGAAGGTTCCCTCAGTCACAGAGCCAGCAAGCAGCAGGCTGGCCGGGCCGTGATACAAACGCAGACAAGTCTGGCTCCAGACCCTGGGTTCTGCCCACCATCTTCTGCTACATCCACTCAAAAAGGTCCTCTGATTGAGGTAGACCCAGATTGTAGAATGATAAATAATAACTTATAAACACTTTTCCCTAACGAGCTTGAAACCCTTTCAGCATACAATCTTGGCAGACTATGCGCAAGACAAGCTCTCTCCTTGCCAGCTCTTCCTTTCGAATCATGGCTCAAGGTCTACACCCCCTCCCATAAAGTTTTAAAACACTTTTTCGGCCTCTTCACTAATTATATCTCCTATTAGTATTCAACAAGAAGTGCCTAATTTCTGACCCATCTTTCCTTCTCAGCTCATTTCTGTGACTTAAAATTCTTTTATTATTAAAAATGTTTTAAAAGAATAAACTATACAATTTTATTAATAATCATAATTTGTGCTTTCCTGTCTTGTTTCCTTCATTCATTTGAAGGCAAGAGGGCAGAGAAGAGTCTTTTTTCCCCCGACAGTGCTGAGCTGTGGAGTACTTTGCACAGTACAGGCTATGAAGGCAAAAACCTCATACAAGAAGAAACAATGAGGACACTATGGGATATAAAATGGAAAAAAGAACTAGTGGCTCTTAGAGCAGCCTGGCAGCACCATGTGGAAAGTTGTCAGAAATGTGAATTCTCAGGTTCCACCCCAGCCCCGGTGACTCAGGCACTCACTCTGGGAGCGGGGCCAGCCGCCTGAGTGTATAGAGTCCCCTGGTGATTCCGAAACTCACCCAAGGAAACCTTCCCCAAAAGCACGAGTTATGTTAGGGAGGGGGGCTTGTCATCTTCACTGCCTTCTAGTCACTGTCACTTACCCTAACCTTTGTGCTGTTGGAATAAATAACAGGGTATACATTCATGGAACCACTACCCCAATGTGAAGAATTATATAGAAGATTTTCATCACTCTCCATACACCTTCCCAATCAATTGACAGATTGATTTGTTTTTGATTTTCAAATAAAAGGAATCACATCCTGGGCACCTGGGTGGCTCAGTCGTTATGTATCTGCCTTCAGCTCAGGTCATGATCCCAGGGTCCTGGGATCAAGCCCTGCATCTGGCTCCCAGGAGCTCAGCGAGGAGCCTGCTTCTCCCTTTCCCACTTGCCCTGCTTGTGTTCCCTCTCTGTCAAATAAATAATAAATAAATAAATAAATAAAGGATCACATGGTAGAAACAGTAGATGTATGTGTATACACATATACATGTATATGTACAGACATGAACATGTATGTACAAATGATAGGGAGCTGGGTGCCTACAAACAGGGTCTGGCTGAAGGAGAGTTGGGAAAGGAGCCGCACACCACCACATCCAGCAAGGTTCCATCCTGACACAACATGCAGACAGAAAACCTGGACCTTGACAGCATCTAAACATACAGAAACATTTAAACGTCTAGCAGTCATCAGGGCAAGACCCTCCAACTCCAGGAGTCCCAGCTGAGCTCAGCTCAGGTGCGCAGAGGGTGAGCTGGCATCCTCCTTGGGTGTGGCTCCTCCCCCACCCCCTCCGAGAGCCTCGGAAGGCCGGTTGCTTACTCTGGGTGCAGTAGAGACCCGTCCAGCCAGGAGTGCATTTACATTCGCCATCATAGGCGCTGCAGAAGGCCCCGTTGTGGCAGTTGCACGTGTGGATGCAGTTTGGACCCCAGTGTGCAGGTGGACAAGCTGAAACCACAACACGCATGGAGAGTTCTGTTAGAGCCTGGGGGTCAGCACCCGGCAGAGAGGGCGCCGTCCTCCCACCCCACCTCCTAGCATGCGAGACGTTAGCAGCGTCAGGACTCAGCAAGCATGGTGCCCCGGATCTGCCTGATGCCCAGAGGGCAATGCTGACCGCAACAGCAACCGACACAACGGACACTGTATTCGTGGGCTGACTGCACAGTAAGGTGGGCAGAGCAACAATCATCTTGAGGGCACAGATTTAACTCTTTAACAAATAAATGCACATTGGGCTCTTATGCACCCAGCACTGAAAAGTGAATAAGCAAAATGTTACCTATTTAGATTCTTTCTAAGACATCATTTGGATTTAGCATTGCATAGAGCTCTTAATGGGGAATAAAGCCACTTAAAATTAAAATAAGGCATATTATAATTATTCATTTATTATTTCCTGATTATAGAAACCCTCATACTTCCATCCTAAGGAATGTGGAAACAAACAGATACACATGGTTGTTCTCGAACAAGACTCACGTTGAGAGCAGTCACTGCCAATCCAACCTGGGTAACACTGACAAGATCGGTCAATGGGGTTACAGGTTCCGTTGTTGGTACAGGTACAAACTCCAGCACAGTTTTTCCCAAATCTGCCACTGGGACACACTGTGAATAAGTTACAGGGTCAGTAATGCACAATTACATCTCAGCTCATGGAACTCCAGTCTTAGGGCAGGAAAGGACTTTGAAGGTCATCTCCCCAGCTTCCCATTTCCTGGCTGCCGCCACTCAACAGCATTCCTCATCTTGAATGAGGTCATTTTAAGCAGACACATGAAGCCAAAGGTTCTTAGGAAGGGAAGGCATCCCAATCCAGGAGACATCATCACATTTCTAGAAATCTGACTTCATGGCTGCTCACTCAGGGAGCCAAAACCCTTCTTCCCTCTGTTGATTTTTCACGGGAGGCTGTTTCCAGTTAATACCAAAGAGTAGCACAGCTCAGAGAATAAAGAGATTCTGCCAAAGCAGGAAGCCAGCTTTTCAGAAGTTCCTAGTCATATCTGCAGAAGTTCCAGACACAGTGCACCAGAAGGCATGGGGAGCTGAGAGCGGAAAACGTGTCCTCGGGCTCCGCCAAGGGCAGACTGTATGTGGTTCGCCCACCACTGCACGTCTCTCTGAAACACTCGCACACCTTACCTTCATTGCAGAGGGCACCTGTGAAGCCAGGCAGGCAGTCACAGAGGCCCGTGATGTGGTGGCATGGCCCACTGCTGTGCACACACTGTGGGCATGTTTGGCTGCAGCGATGCCCATAGAAACCAGGAGAACAGACTGAAAATAGATCAGACATCAACAGTTATCATTCCTGGGATGTGTGTCTCAAATTCCACATCAGTCTCCAGTTACAGTTAGGGGTAAAAAGAAAAAAAAATTTTTTAAACAATATTGAGAATTTTCCAAGTATAAAATCACCACCATGGAAGGAAGAAGGGTACTCTTTAATAATGAAAAGAAACTGCTAGACTGGATTGCTCGAGGGCAGGCAAATGTCTCCGTCCTCTCAAAATTCTCATTTATGGTCCTACTTAACTCAAGGCATGACCCAGAATGGAGGCTTGAAGAATTTTTTGTTGATGAAACAAATGAAAGGAAACTCAATTCTAAAATACCCCCCAAATACTCTCAAGCCATGTGTCAATCCCTTATTCTTTAAGAGTCATTACTGGCAATAAAGATCTCCGGTCTGCATTTATTTATCTATCGATCGATCGATCAATCTATTTTAAAGATTTATTTATTTGACAGACAGAGATCACAAGTAGGCAGAGAGGCAGGCAGAGAGAGAGGGGGAAGCAGGCTCCCCGCTGAGCAGAGAGCCCGATGCAGGGCTCCATCCCAGGACCCTGGGATCACGACCGAAGTTGAAGGCAGAGACTTTAACCCACTGAGCCACCCAGGCGCCCCTCCAGTCTGCATTGAAAGGTTTGTTCCTCCTCAACGTGATCCAGGTAAATGATGGTGATTGAAAAAGGAGCAAGCAAAAAAATGCTACATAACTAAGTCCTTCTCAAGACATTCCTTGAATTTAAATTAAACAGGATGAATGCGCAAAGCGAAGAAAAAAAAAGTTATTTAAAAAGTAGAATAAGGTATCTTAAAGTCATATACTCTTTTCTTGATTGCATTTACTAAAAAATTTAGTAAAATCTTACGGATCCCTTCCTAACTTCAAGTCCTGTTGACCTATGTCAACAGCCCCATTTTTAACTCCGCAGTGCTATTTTCCCCACAGCACTGGCTGTAAGTCTAATAGCACGATGTATGATTTGCCGCTAGGTTTGGCTGATGTTGACTTCTGGTAATTGAGGTAAGGCCAATGCCAAAATTGCTGAATCAAATATTTACAGGTCAATGGATTTCTGGAACACCATTTGTAAGATTTAAGGCAGGATCGAGAGATGTATCCCGATGATAATGCCAATGAGGCATTGAAATCATTACTGAGAAGGAATGGCTCTAGCCCCATCTGTTAGGCTCATCCTGAAGGCTGGAAAGAATAAAGCTCTTGGGGAGTGCTATCAAGGACAGCCCTTTGAGAAACAGGGAGACCTAGTCTCTCTCCTCTCCCTCCCCTCGACTGAAACAGGAAGGCACCAAGCGCTGAGAGGACAGGAGCCGCAACTCCTGGGGACTAACAAGGGAAGGCAGACATCGCCCCTCATGAGACACTTACTTCTCTGACAAGTGGTGCCTCGGAACCCCGGCGCACACTCACAGATGCCGTCGTCTGGGGAGCACGAAGCTCCATTTTTACAGTAGCAAGGCAGAGAACAGTTGGGGCCCCAGCGCCCCTCAGCACACACGCTGTCACAGTGGACACCTGAAACAATGCACACGAGCGAGGCTGAGTGAGAGGCAGGGAGCACAGGTGCCTCGGGGATGCAAAGTCCAGGACAAGGAGCATGGTCCTGGTCCCCAAGCTGAGTGATCCTAGGCAACCATAAGCGGGCATGGCATAGGGTTTAAAATTCACTTACGTACATCAGTACATCATCATATTGCATAATCATTCATTGTGTCACCATAACATTAAAATAATCCCAGAATGATTTTCTATGGAGTCATAAAAGAGCAGGAATAAAACACCTTTGTTATATTGGTTTTCCTCTTTAAGGAGGAGGGAACAAATGGGAAGCCCAAGAGTTCTATTAAAAGCAAAATTTACCAAAAATATTTTATCATTGAAGACTTCCTCCCCCACCCCATTCTTCATATTTACAGAGAAATGAACAAAGCGTAAAAAGAGAAAGAGAAGTAAAACAGTGGTTAAATTGTTTTACATAAAGAGAACCTTCCCCCTGGAGCAGACACCATCTTAAAACATTTTGATGATACATTGTAGAGGATGGAAAGATACACTCATCTGTGCCACTAAATTCCTCTTTAAAAATTTAACCTTACATCAGGCAGATAAAGGCAGAATATTACAACTGATGCTATTTATAGCTGTTATCTAAGTTATTGATTATTAGGATACTATATGTAGGTTTTTAACTCTCACCCTGGGAACAGAAACTCTAGAGCTACTCATGAATGAATAAATGCCTAAAGAAAAAACAAGGGGGGGGGGTTACCAAAGTCCCCAAAATAAAAATAAAACCAGTTTGGGTTTTTTTTTTTTTTTTGAGGTAAATAGAAGTCTTTTTGGTATGTTTGTCTTTGAAATACAACAGGCACCTCTTTCTTGTAAGTCAGAATTCTCCGCAATTCAAAGACATGCTCTCTGCATTGAGAAGCAATGAGTTATAATTAGTAGTGAACCAGCGACGGCTGGCTTGAGACCAAGGGAAAACACAGGAAAAACAAGCACGTACACACTCCGGGACTCCAGAACGCTGTTAATACCCAGCACCAAGGAAGCTGAGAAAGGCATGTTTTGAATTACAGTTTTTGCTTCTGTGGCCCAAACCTTAAAACAGGTGCAGCCCCAAACCACAACGTGAACATGGCTAATTGGTACACAGTCATTTCTGCCGAGCCATAACTCCGCTTTGGTTCCCGTTTCTCTCCTTCCAAAAGTCTCCCCCTTAGTAAAGGCTGCTAAGTAGTCACGAAAGCGTACAGACCTCATTGTGTCTAGCTTGACCCAACAATAGATGATTATTTGAGCTTGCACTGCGGGCTGAAGGAGATCAGACCTGTTATAAGCTGACCAGGGTTTCGGGGTTTCCTATAGAATAAAATACAGAATTTGAGCCCATTGTGATTTTTTTCCCTTGACTTCACGAACATGTGACCGTTTTTTATTTTCCTAAAAACCTCTTTGAAAAGCTAGGGTGGAATGACATGCAAATGCTCTGCTCACCAAATGTGATTCACCAGCTATAGGGTTGTATCTGGTGTTTTGGCTGACGAGGCAAAGCATCAAACCTACTGAGGAATAAACCACTTCAAAAGGAGGCTGCAAACCTAAATTTTGTTTTGTGAGTCTGAAGGAGGTATCAACAAGGGTAGCCTGTTACAGGCTTCAGTCTGTTCAAATTCAGGTCCCGAGACCTGACCATAATCCAGAACTCCTAGTTAATGGCAGCCAGGATACGGATACCCACTTCACAGACACTCAGACAACCCTGACCGTTTGGGTTGGGAGCCACTCATGCAAATCCCAGTTAGGATTTTTGAGATGCCGAAGCTGAGTTAATCTGAAAATCATCCTGAAAATGAGTCCTCATTTCTGGCACCTTTTTGTGGGGTGGAAGCTTGAGGAAGGGGGGGAGTTAGCCATTCACAGCGATTTGGTTCATCAGCTTCTTGCCAAATCTCTCCTTCATATCCAACAAATGCAGTGAAGCTGGAATGGAGCACACTTCAGGTCAAAATTATCTGCCACTTTTTTACATTATAGATTGCCATAATTTATATATGACCTAGCACATTCTCAATCAGAGCATGTTAAGAGAAAATGACTCCAGGGAAGATTGGCAAATCTGAATAAAGTGATCCTTTATTTCATATCTGACTTGTCTTCCCTAATAGGTTTGTCCAGCTGGATAACATAACCATCTGTCATAATCAGCTTTATCGAGGTAATTTTCATAGAGCAACAGGGCCCACGATAGAGCAAAGAGATCCATTACAATGATACGCTTGTTTCACATGATTTACCCATGATTTCATTTCCAGAGAATCACAGGGAATTCTAGAGATCATCTGTCAAATCTTCTGTCTCCGAACATATAAGCATATTTCAACAGAACCTAGCTTACTTTTTAAAAATCTTTATTTTAGGATTGCAAATAAGTCTTTCCTTAAAAAATAAATTATAATAATTCTATTATCAACTTCCCCTAAAAATCAATCCCTTGGGGCGCCTAGGTGGCTCAGTGGGTTGAAGCCTCTGCTTTGGCTCGGGTCATGATCCCAGGGTCCTGGGATGGAGCCCCACGTCAGGCTCTCTGCTCAGCAGGGAGCCTGCTTCCTCCTCTCTCTCTGCCTGACTCTCTGCCTACTTGTGATCTCTATCTGTCAAGTAAATAAATAAAATCTTTAAAAAAGAGGAGGTGAGCCGTGAGAGACTATGGGCTCTGAAAAACAATCCGAGGGTTTTGAAGGGGTTGGGGGTGGAAGGTCGGGGTACCAGGTGATGGGTATTATAGAGGGTACAGATTGCATGGAGCACTGGGTGTGGTACAAAAACAATGAATACTGTTATGCTTAAAATAAATTAAAAAAAAAAACTCAATCCCTTTTCTTTCTCCTCTACCATTGGTAAAAATAAATCATCATTTTTCAGATATTAATGCTTAATCTCTTTGTAGACTTTGTATATTTGAAGCTGCATTTTTTCCTCTTGCTGTCCCATTTCCTCCCTTTGTTACTCATCCTCTTCAGAGCTCTGTGCCCTCCTGTTATCTTTCCCTTCATCTTATAGTCAAGAAAAGATAAATTGATTATTGTTGAATTGTTATCTTCTCCAGAGAATACTTATATTTTAAGGGAATATACATGTAAGGAGCCTAAGAAATAAATCTCTAATTGTGAAATACCTATCAAGCAGTGAGGCTCACAGAGGAGGTAACTGGGTAAGTTCTTCTCTAGGTTACACTGGTATACGGCTACGATGTGACTTCTGTGTGAAGGTATTCCTGCAATAAATTTTTTTTTCAGGATAGGGAATTCTGAGTTTGCATTAACCGTCTTTTTTTAGTGTGTGTGTTAATCCTAAATTATTCCCATTGATTTCACCTCAGTCTTTGCAAACTTGGCTGGTGTTCTCCAAGACAGTTTTCTGTTTCCTTTTTTAATCAAAGACAGAAAAAATAATTCAACTTAATCAACATTCAAGGGGTCCAGTAAGCTATTGGCTTACTGGTAATAGGTTCTCTAAGAAAGACCTCCAGCTGTAGAATGACAACGGCCCTAGAATAAGCACCGTTAACTCTGTCTGGGGATCCCAGTCAGAAAAGGAAATAGCTTCAGAAAAGGAAATAGCTTGTGAAGGTGGACAAGGGTTCCAAGCTGATGGAATGGTGTGTACAAGACCCTAAAGTCCAAGGAAGTAGCCAAAGTTGAGGACAGCCAAAACTGGGGTTAGAAAGAATGGGAAGGTCTCTGGGAAGCCAGTTCACGTCATGCAGAGAAAGCCAAGACGGCCATGCTGTGGAGTGTGAGCTTCCCCCTAGGGGGTGACAGGGATGAAATAGACAATTAAGCAGGAGAAGCACATAATTAAATTTGTGGTTGGCAGGAGGGCAGAAGACAGTATGAGGAGGATGAGCCTGGAAGAGAGAAGGCTTGTGTCAGGTGGCTATTGTAGGTCACACAGGTTAAAAAAAAAAAAAAAAGATATACATGACAAGGTCTTAAACTAAGTCATTGGCAGTTGGAATCCAGGGAAGATAAATTCCAGAGAAACATAAGAGAAAATGGAGATGAAATATCTGTACCTATCCCCCACCCCATATTCCACAGAGGGCAATGAATGAATTCTGGCAGCTCCCTGAAAGCGAGATGGGGATTTTGCTCCCTACAGTGTTAAAGATATTATTAAAAATGGTGTTAAATATTTGTTGAATGCATCAATAAGCAGAGTCTCTCTTTCCACCATGATATTCCGAACCATTTTCCAAGTGGATGGAGCAACGATATAATTCTCTTTTCCGAAAGAAGTGATGAGAAGCACAGGCAAACCAAGAAACCCAGCGTATTTCTATTCTGTGTGCCTAAAATGGTGACCTTTCCCATCTGAGGGGGTGGAAGTGTCTGCCTTGCTGATTTTGGAGACGACAGACCTTCATGAGCTCGGGTCTGTGGTCTGTGTTTTTTAATGTTAGCCCAGATTACAAAGCAGAAAAATTATGGAGGCACCTTGAAGAAATTCTTTCGGAAGGTTTACTAAAGAACAAATAAAGGCTCTAATAGGAATTACTTCATGAAGCAACTCCCTAAGGTATTTGGAAGAGGGGATAAAACGGGAAAGGGGTATCTTTAAATTTGCAGAAATCTCTGGTTCAATGGAAGCATTTTTTTCCTGATAAACGTTCTAACGCTGATAAGGCGATCTGTGAGGGACTGTTTTTGCCAGGACCAAGGACAAAGAGCTCTTTGATAGCCTTCCCAAGTTGCTAGGCAATGGCTGAATGATCGTGATAAACTTCAGCTAAGCAGCTCTAAAGAAATGTTCGTGCATTTCATGCCTGATGCATTATGCCGGCAGCCTCAGTGTGAAACCAGCATTCACTAAGCATTTGTGATCGCATGAATGCGGTAAAAGAAATCATCTGGGGTGTCAGTACTTCTCCCTCTCAGAGATAGAACCCAAACTCCTCATCTTGCTAATTGTTCATATTTCTTCTGCCAGCACTGCAACCTTTGGGGGCATTAGTGAACGAAGGACATGATTTCAATTCAGTGTCTGGTTCCTGAGCAACAAGCTATGAAACACGTATTAGAACGAAGGGAGAGATTTGTTAATAATCATTGGGCTTGATGACTATAGAAGAGAAGAACCACAGTATAGAGTCATAAGACTTTTTCTGCTTTCCTAATCCTCTTGCTAACAAAGCGGCCACTTACTGTTGGCGTAGAGACATTATTCATTGGCGTCTCCACTGGTGCCCATGCAGGGTCGGCCCGAGAGGACGTGAGCTTCTGCAGGCTGGGGGCTGACAGTGTTTTCCCCTCGTGTTCTCAGTACCAGCCAGCACTGTGGCTGCGCACAACCCGGGAGACACTCGACAAAGGCTTGCTAAATTTTTCTATTTGGATGCATGAATTTTAAAGATGGATTTAAAAAAAAAAAAAAAAAGGATCTGCTTTCTAGGGATGACCAAGTTGAAAAAAACAACTTGAAAAGTCCTAGAAAGCATTGATGTTTGCATTTGCAGCTGCAAGACAAAAGCACCAGAAAGCATGACCTGCCTCACCCTGGACTCCCGGATAAAAGCAAACAGGACAGACTGCTAAACAGATGGGGAACTCGGGGAGCTTTGGCTGTTTCTGCAGCCTTTCTTTTCAGAACACAAGCCCCTTCCTCCACCGTCACCTCAGGGACCCCACATTCTGCTTTTGCTGAACTCCCTCCCCACAAAATCACATAGACAGACCTACAAGGGCTCGCTCCTGCATGAATGCTGTCCACCCTTCAATACCCTGGTTGATTGGGTGCATGCATGTTAATTGAAGCTCATTTGCGCCTGAATTTGGACTTATATAAGTTACTGCACAATGAAAGGTAGTTTCGACCCTTACCATAACAACTCAGGTGTTATTAAGTCACATGAGAGATCGCTTTGGGACAGATCAGTACCTATGTAGCAGTTCACTTGTTCACCTGGTCCTACTTGGAGTATTTGGGGAAATGCACAGAGGGGGCCATCCTTTGGGAGAGGGGCTGGGACCATTATAGACTTAGCTGTGCTTGCTGGGAAGAGCCAAAAAGCTGGGTTCAGGGTGCCTGCATGGCTCAGTGGGTTAAGCCTGTGCCTTCAGCTCAGGTCATGATCTCAAGGTCCTGGGATCAAGCCCCACATTGGGTTGTCTGCTCAGTGGAGACCCTGCTTCCTCCCCTCTCTCTCTGCCTGCCTCTCTGCCTACTTGTGATCTTTCTCTGTCAAATAAATAAATAAATTCTTAAAAGAAAAGAAAAGCTGGGCTCTTCTCAGAAACTTTCCTCCTTCTAACACACTCCTCCTGGCCAGACTCAGAGAATCACCCCACCCCTCCTGCTATTCTTCTGGCCCCTGCTACCCTCATCCATGGTTGCTAGAAGTTGATTTGGTATCCTAATCTCTTTTCTCTTACTTTAGCATTTAACTCCCCAACCCCGGTATCAGTGTATCCTAAGCCTTCTGCCACTGGTTACAAGGCTTCTGTCATAGAAATTCTCCCCGGGACCCCTCCACCTCTTCAACAGTGAGAGTAAAAAGGCATAGCAGAGGCCAGTCTACAGACTGGTAACTATGTCCATGCACGGGTCACCAGCGCAGCTTTTGAAATGACAAACGAGGCCACCATGTAAAGTTGTGCAGGCTGTACACTGCACAAGAGCCCCGGGCCGCAGAGCAAAGGGAAGATGAAATCCAGCTTGCCCTTGACCTGCCAAGAAGTGCAACCTGAAAGATTTCCAAATCTTCTCCAAATCTGTACAAAAGGTGCTTTATGGGCTGGCAATGGCTCCATCCCCTTCCTCACTCACTCTCCAGGTTGTCATTCAGTAGGTGTGAGGTGGGGACGGGGAACACACAAGTTAAAAATACAACCAGGTGACAGTGATCTTAGCCAGGGCTGGGAACCAGGCTGGAGATGACCTATGTCCCCACACAGCTGGAATAAAATCTTGATTAGCTCTCACACCCAGTGAAGAGGTGTTCTGGCTGGCTGAAGTCAAGGCAGAAAGGAAGAAAAAACATCAGCATGTTTCTACTGTTTTGGGAAAATATTTATAAAGCATATTACCTCACTACTCTGGAAATACACATTCACACACACACACACACACAACTAACTACATTTCATTGACATCCAGGACTTTAGAATAATCATTTTGAAAAGCCAGTCTCATTTTATAGCAGTGTGCATGTGTGTGTGTGTGTGTGTGTGTGTGCCTGCGTACATGCACATGTGGGCTCATATGTACGTGGGGAGAGGTGTGGGAGAAGGCGCCCAGGACGCAGCCTATATTTTGGACGGTGTTTCAGTTTTCTGCCCATTTTTTTCAACTGCAATCTGCCTCTTTTTGATAAAATAGTCGAATGGCTAAAAATAGCTATATAGTAAGGTTTTAAATAACTATATATAATAAAAGTGCCTGTCTTTTTTTAATGGTACATTTCTTTTGGAAATAGTAACTGGGATATCAGAGGCAACTTTTGCTTTGGGTAATCTGTATGGCAGTACCTTTTGAAAACCTGTTTTAGAACCAGGTAAAATGGAACGGTCGATGATAGAAATAGAGTCTCAGTTCCTTTAGGAAAGAAAGACAGTCCAATGTCAGAAAACACGGTCAAGTCAGGAGGAGTGGTGGATGAGCCCCGCGGTGAGAAAGCAAGCTGATTTCCTTAGTGTATCAGGTTAGAAGATGATTTCCTCAGTTGAGGTATGTCATTTTCTTTTCAAAGATTTTATTTATCCATTGGAGTGAGAGAAAGCATGAAAGGGGAGAAGGTCAGAGGAAGAAGCAGACTTTCTGTGGAGCTGGGGGCCCAAGGTAGGACTCAATCCTGGGACTCCAGGATCATGACCTGAGCCAAAGGCAGTTGATTAACCAACTGAGCCACCCAGGTGCCCGAGGTGTGTCATTTTCTTTGTAAAGAGGAATAAAGCTCTCCCAACCCTTATCTCTGGCTCTAAACACAGAGGTCTGATGAGCATCCCCCACCACACTGTCCTCCATGACCTTGCATTGTTGGTGACTCTGTGCCTTCTTATTGATTTGTCAGGGGAAGAGCCCCGTTAGACTCTTGTTGTTAGACTACACCAAAACCTCACTGTTACCCCAATGTTATTACCCTGTCCAGTGATACCGCACATTTCAGCTACAGCACTCTCAGCAACAGGGAGGAGAGGAAATGGAATCATTGACTTCCCCAGACTCATGTTATTTATCCGTCCTGGCATCTGGTATCCAAATGCAAAGCCAAGGCTTTCTTTATGTGGAGAAAGATTCTTCTGAGGTACTTCCTCAAAAACAAGTTCGTTGATGAAAAATTATGAGTCTATCCAGTGTTGACAATGAAATGGCGCTCTATGTAAATAACACAGGGTCCCCTCTTCTTTCCTCTTGGGAAAATGAGCCAGTTCTTGGTCCAGTTGGTGGAGGGTTTTTGGAATGTTCATAACCTTCTTCTCCTTGATGTACGTTTGCATATACCTAGTGGTACTGTGAATGTGGGGAATGATTTCTCTTTAAAAATTTCTTGGGGTGGTCTTAGACCCTCAGAGATCAACAGCCTCCAGAAAAATGAGACAATGGGGCCATGAAGCAAAGAGACATGGGGCTGATAAGTAAAGAGCAGCTTGAAGCAGCAGAGTGTCTTCCCCTTTGGAGAAGCAGACCAGTCACAGATGGACAGAGTATTACAAGATTATGCTGTGTGACAAAGTCACTGCATTCCCGCAGGAACTCCATAGGTCTAAGGCCAGATGGGGTAATTTGTCTTACCCCACGACCCAGACTGTGGAATGCAACAAACACATTTTCTGGCTGGCTTCAGGCCAAATCATATCTCCTGCTTTTCTCATGTAGACACGAGTTTGCCTTTCACAGTCTGGCTCTAAATCATCAAAGCAGGTAGATACTTGAGCAGTGACTGGTGTGTTCAGGAACACCTCACTTCTCCTCTGTATTCATAAAACAAAAGGAGATTTGGTGGAATGTGGTCCAAAACAAATGACAGGACTTCTCTGTTAGAAAAGTTCTGAATTTGCCAGGGGGTTCAAAATGCCTTCTCTTCATTGTAATGATGGAGAACTTAGTACTGGTCATTTTATTTGAGTAGTCCAAGCATGCTAAGGAAGTCACAAAATCTGGTTTACTCTTAGTGTGATGCAGTTTTAACATTTAGCAACTGAGAGCCACATGGAAACATGGGGAGGTGGAATCTCACACTGTGAGGTCAGAGTTATCTTAACTTTTGCAGGTCAAGGAGAAACTGGAGGGCAGAAGAGTCCTTGTGTCTATGGGTAACTTCTATTGACAGGAAATAAAGTCCATTACCCCAGCCTTGGTGTTCTTACCCAGGTAGCTCTCAGACACAGGAAATCAAGCACATGACAGTTCATCTCAGTTTACTCCTGTCAGAAGCCAAAGCAGCTCTCAACAAATTCCAAAGGACTGAGAGACACTGACAAAGAGGTCCCTGATGACATTTTCTGTTCAAGAATCTGAAGACATGTATTGCCAAGTTAGCAGTAATCCCCATATTGATCTATAGACTCATTCCTCATTAAATCCACCTTGCTTCTTCACAGGAATTGATATGTTCACCCTAAAATTCATATAGAAATTCAAGGGACCCGGGATGGCCCAGACAATCTTGAAAAAGAAGACCAAATTGAAGGACTCACACTCCCCATATTTCAAAACTTTCTATAAAGCTATAGTAATCAAAACAGCATGATACTGGCATAAGGATACGTATCAGAGGAGCAGAAGTGAGAGTCCAGACATAAACGCACTCACACATGTGGTCAGTTGATTTTTTGCAAGGGTATCAAGACCAATAGAGGTGATGGGCAGGGAGGCGGATGAATGATCTCAGGACATAATGCTGGAACAAATGGTAATCAGCATGTGGAAGAATGAAGTCGGACACTTATCTCACACCATATATAAAACCAAACTCAAAATGGATCAAAGACCTAAATGTAAAATCTAAAACTATAAAATGCTTAGAAGAATGAATACACAGATATAAATCTTTGTGACCTTGGACTAGCCAATGGTTTCTTAGATTTGACACCAAAAACATTAGCAGCAAAAGAAAAAAACAGATAAACTGAACTCCATCAAAATAAAAACTTATTCTGTGGAAACAGACTCATGAAGAGGGTGAAAAAATTAATATACAGAATGGGAGAGAATATTTGCAAATCATAGATCTGATAAGGAACATACATATAAAATACATAAAGAAATACTCCAAGTCAATTATAAAAATACAGTGACCCAATTAAAAAATGAGCAAAGTGTCTGAGTAGATAGCAGAAATACAGATGGCTGGAAAAAGATATACAGATGGCTGAACTAAATACAGTAGACGTTCAACATCATCCTTTATTAGGGGAATGCAAATCAAAAACTCAATGCAATAACATTTCACACCACTTGAATGGCCAGAATAAAAAAGACAGATAATAAAAATTTGGGGTGAGGAGACAGAAACCTCACACATTACTGGTGGGAGTGGAAAACAGTACAACTGTTTGGGGGAACAGTGTAGCAATTCTTTAAAAGGTTAAACTTGGAGTTATCACACAACCCAGCAATTGCACCCCTAGTTTATATTCCAAACTTACACATCCACACAAAACTTTGTACGTGAATGTCCTTAACAGGATTTTTCAAAATAGCCATTAAGTGGAAACAACCTAAATGCTTATTAACTGATGAACGTGCAAATAAAATGTGGTCTACCTATATCATGGAATATTAGTCAGCAGTCAAAAGGAATAGAGCACTGATAAATGCTCCAGTAGGAATGAACTTTGAAAACAAGCCAAGAGAAGGAAGCCAGTAGCCAAAGACCACATATTGCATGAATCTATACAGTATCAGAACAGGCAAATCTATAGAGACAGAAAGTAAATTAATGGTTGCTTAGGTTGGGGCAGGGGAGTATGCCTAGTGGTGAGTTGGGCGTAAATGGAGAATAACTGCTAATAAGTACAACTGGAATTTATTTATGAGGTGGTGAAAGTCTTCTAAAAATGATAGTGATGATGGTTGTACAATTCTTTGACTATACTCAAAACCACCGGATTATACAAATAGGTGGATTCTATAGTATATCTTCCTCTCTCTCTCTCTGCCTCTGCCTCTCTGTCTCTTTATATATAAATGCATATTTATAAACATATTCATATATACTCTCTCTCTCCCTAGGTATGTATAGACACATATAAACATACACATATACACATGTGCACATATATGAAGAGGTTGCAGTTTATCAGCACTTATCACCACAGTCCTCTCATATAATTCTCAGAAGTCCTCATTCATGCTCAGAATTAATCTCAGCCTAACTGTCCTTTCCCTCCGCACATTTTGGAAGAAGTCTGCACACAGTCTGTACAGTCATGACAGGAGCTGGAGATGCAGTGGGAGGGCATTAGTGCAAATCCTGTCTCTCCCATTTACTGACCCTGGGGCCTTGATCGACACTCAACTTCTCTGTGCCTCAGTTTGTTCATCTGCAAAAAGGACAGAATGATATTTTCTATCTCACAGAGTTGTTGCAAGCCTGCCGTAACCCTTCAATAAACACTACTTATTTTTATTTCTCTGTTCTTATTTTCATGCTTTTTTGCTAAGAGGTAAGATCACCCTGACTCCATAATTTCCTAAATGTCCCATTTCTGGCATTGGAGGCATAAGATTCTCCTCTGAAAGACCTATCTTCTCAAAACATGAACCATCACTACAGAGGACACTTGGCTTGTTACTACCAGTTTCTCTTTTAGAAGACATGTCAAAATAAAAACAAACAAAAAAAAGCAAAAACAAACAAAAAAAGAAGGTAAGTCAAAAAACCATTTTAGAAGATAGGGAAGCACCATCAGTATGGAAATAGTTGTTTCCTACAAATCTCCCTCTTTCTTCTGAATATAGATACACATATATTTAGATATAAGTACAACAAATACAAATACACAACCAAACATACACATACACAAATGACTAAGAATGAGAATCTTAAAAGGGAGTTTGGGTTCATTTAACCACCTATAACACGCACCCAAGCTTCACAGTACTTGACTCTCAATTGGTGTATCAGCAGCCAACATTTTCTTTTACTTTCAGAAGAAATCGCTCATAAATAGACCCAGTCTACTCATCCCCAAGTTCAATAACTTTCTTGGTGCATTTCCATTTGTGATTTTTCTTTTTTTTTATTTTTAAAGATTTTATTTATTTATTTGACAGGCAGAGACCACAAGTAGGCTGAGAGGCAGCCAGAGAGAGAGAAGGAAGAAGCAGGCTCCCTGCTGAGCAGAGAGCCCGATGCGGGGCTCGATCCCAGGACCCTGGGATCATGACCTGAGCCGAAGGCAGAGGCTTTAACCCACTGAGCCACCCAGGCGCCCCATCCATTTGTAATTTTTCTAAATAAGCATTTAAAATTCCATTCATTTTGTAAGGTTTTGTTTTTATTTTTTAAAATAGGCTTGACTTCATGAAAAAAACAAAAAAGCAGGACCCCAATTTGCCTGAGCATTCAGTGCCCTCTCCTGAGTCTGTTTATCATGAGCAAAAACAGGGTTCATTTTCTAGTCTGATAAACTTCCTAGCTGGAAACGTGAAGCCCTATAAATAAGGAGAAACCTCCACCTTGTGGCTACAAAACTGATATTCGATCATACTATGAATTTTTATGACTTAAGTATTATTATAAGAAAAAGAAAGTTTTAAAACTTTCATGTCTAGCAATGAATATTTTAAGATGGCATATTAACCATATTAATATTAATACTGAATATTTTTGCCTCACCAAGATGAACTTAGTTATGTTCTTATGGTTTCTTTCCATCATACTTTCCTCAGTGCTCCAAAATGTCACAGAAACCTTGCTAGGCCCTTCAAGCCATTCACACATCCCCAGTTACTGAATTAGGTCTCATGCTGATATCTCTTGGGTAAAAATGTGACCGTTTTCACCGGAGGTTTTATCATTTCTTCTTCCCTGAAAAGGTGACCTGGGTGTGCTTCTCCAAAGCAGCAAGGAACAGCACTTGGTATAAGGTGGTACGTTTCCCATTTCAAGCAGTGGTCCCTGGCTCACCTGACCATCCGGGGAGGCAGCGGCAGTGGCCCGTCGTGGAGTGACAGCCATCTGCATGGCTACAGTCACAGCGCTCTGCACAGTTGAGCCCATACGTGCCATCCTGTGTGGAAGACAGCGACAAGGTCATGGAAACCCACAGTGAGATGATGGGGACCTCAGTCAGCCACCTCAGATCCAGGACCCTCCTCTCCCAAGCACCTCTCAGCGACAACATTATAATCCCCTCTTGCCATCACTGTCTTTCCCCAAATGCAGGCAATGGTGCTTTAAAACAATTCAGACTGTTATTGATGTCTAAGGTAACAGTTGGTCCTATGAATGGTGAAGCCAACTGATATGCACACATGCAAATATATGTAAACATGCTCATTAATTAAGAGAATCTTTTGTGTCTTATCATAAGTCACCGCTTATAACAAAATAGTCTTTTGCTCCTGAAGACTTTTATAACATGTTCCTTGTAGGGCACGCTACTCATTAAGCTCTAAAATTAAAAGAAAATCATAGCACTAATTGAAGTTCATGTCTGCAAACTTCCAATGCGATACAAAGAACCATTAGGAGAAGTGAAAATCTTCTGTTGCTTTCCCCAGTCAATACCCTCCCTTCCATGAGGAAGTGTCAAGGACGTGAGTATTCTGATTCGAGATCCCAAGGAAGACTGGAGTACTTGCTGGCACGCACTCCTCCCTGGTCTGTTCCCAGGCCTGAATGTTTTCAGGTGCCCATCCGTTTCGGTCCAGCAGAGACGACACCCTTCACACATGTAATCGTTTAGTTTGTGGGAAAGGAATGGAAAGCTCTGCACTTAGCAACACTGCCCTTTCATGCCAGGTCCTGACAAGCTGAGGGAGGACACTATAAACCTGCAGGCGGTACATAGAAACCCAGGGCAATGATGCTGAAAACCAGCATAAAACAGGTGGTGGGTATCTGAGAGCACCATCATTTCACTACAATTTACTACAACTAAAAAAACTTAAAAATAAAAAAAATTAGGCTCCACTAATGTTTGCTGGGGCTTTGCCACCATATGAGCCACTTAAACCAGCAGCAGACTTCAATGAATTTTCTAAAGCATCTTACACACACACACACACACACACAGGGCAAGACTGTGCCAGGTGCTTCGGTTTACCTACCATCAGATTGTGAGTGAAAGGTGCTCTTCAAGCCTGTCACAGAGCATTGATAATTTGTTCACTGGTGGATGAGAGGCAGCAAAGCTAACTGAACTCTTTCCCTGGGGTTTGGAGGGCACATGAGAGCCCAGGGGGGCGATCCTCTCTAGTTGGGAAGTGGGTTGTACTTGATGAAGTGGAAGCCCAGGGGAAAACTGCTCCCACCACAAGGGGCTCAGTTCTGAGGGTCACGGTGTCATCTCGCCATCTCTCCTGGGGGCGAGAATGCACATCGCTGAGCTAACGCTTAATGCCTTAGGAGGAAAGAAGTGAGATA
Organism: Mustela nigripes; assembly: GCF_022355385.1. Lineage (NCBI taxonomy): Eukaryota > Metazoa > Chordata > Mammalia > Carnivora > Mustelidae > Mustela > Mustela nigripes. Next base: position 65,720,380 of record NC_081568.1, on the reverse strand, counting down.
GGAAGAAAGAGTCATGGAAAAGAGGGCAAGAAACAGGCCGCGGGCTTCAGAGGAAGAAAGGGAAATCAGCACATTACCACAGAACATGTGTCCCACTTGCAGCCTCTGTCTGCCTGCAGCGGGACAGGGTATGAGATTTACAGTGACGACTGCCTCCAGAGTAGGTCAGGGGAGTGGAGCCAGCATAGAACGAGGGAAATCTTTGGAGATTCTTGTGACTTGAGGTGCACTTGTGTTTAACAGACGGCTGTTTCTAAACCTCTCACCACCACAATAAGCATTTCTGAGACACTGGTCACCACCCCCTTTCAATCCTCTGCCACTTTCCCGCCCTGAGACGGAAGGATTTCCATGATAATGGAGATACAATATTTGGAAAGTTGACAGACTTGGAAAGGCAGACGGCTGGGTGGTTGACTGGCTGCCACGGAGACATGGGGCTATAGGAACGGCAGTGGGGGCGGGGGGGGGGGGGGGGGGGGAACCAGGCAGGGATGAAGGGAAAGAAGGGAGGGCTTCTCCCGGAGCTACCTAACCAATTTCCTTGCCTATCTCTCCTCTGATCTTATGTCCGATTTGACTTCAAAGACGTCAGTTCTTCTGAGGGTTTTGTTGGGTTCACACATGCATGCCTGACACTGGGGACATTGCAGCAGTGAGCAAACATTCTGCCCTCAGCAACCCCCCCCCCATGCCTTCCCAGCTGGGGCGCTGGCTCTGTCATACCTGGCAGGGGAGCTCACACTTCTCCCCACGCCAACCAGGTGCACACGTGCAGGTCCCATCTTGGGTGTTGCAGGCTCCCCCGTTGAGGCACTGGCAGGTCAGGTTACAGCTAAAGCCCCAAGTGCCGCTGGGACAGCTGATGGAGCAGTGCACACCGTGCCAGCCTGCAGCAACAAGAACGCCAGAGTGTGGAGGAAACAATGGTGCACATCAGGGCCCCCAGGCCCAGCACAGAGAGCAGGGGCGCTGCCGAGAGGCGCCTCCATCAGCAATGACCCAAGTACCCAGAATCCATCTGTGCTATATATATGATTGGTCAAAGATGCCAGGAGCAAGAGGCACCGCTGGGCTACTGGGATAAGACAGGGAGCAGGGGCACCTCTAAGGTGTGGTGACAAGCCATGCAGAATGCTGAGTGTTGCTCTGCTCAGGAAAGTGAAATATCTATATGGGAGGCTAAAGGAAGGCATGTGTTTGAAAGAGCAACCCTACCTTTAAAGCAAACCCAGTGGACCATGGACATGAATTTCCAGGACCCTGCCTGTTGCAGCAACTAGAGATAGATACATTTTGCTCTTTGCCTAAAATTGGCGCTTGGCTGCATTTCTTGGTGCGACTCCAGGCCAATTTCGGGACATGGCTGTATGTCTGCTTGCTCACTTTAACCCAAAGCCCACAGACTCCCAGACTTTGGGAGCTGGCAGCAACTTCGGAGATCCTACATGAGTCCCTTTCCTTGGCTCACAAATGTAGGAGAACCCACCCTGGATGAGGGGCTGGCTGATTAGACGCTGAACATTGGCACCGATGGAGCTAGAACCCTAGAGGAGGTTTCTTCCCTGTGACTTTAGAAGGTAACAGAATGAAGAGCAGAGAAAAGACTCATTCACCCACTTACCTGCCTTGCAAGTACAAGACCCATCTACAGGTGAGCAGAAAGCATCGTTCTTACAGCCACAGAGAGAGGAACAGTTTATTCCATAGGTTCCCAGTGGGCATGCGATAGAGCAGTCAATGCCCTAGACAGGCACAGAGAGGAAAAGGCATGCAATTTTACTGCATGAAATAAGGCCAACACAAACAAACAAAAATACATCTTGGCACTGCTAATTATATTCCCTGTCTAATTTTAACACTTGTATTTTATTTTATTGTTAAATGTCCCCAGCATACAAATTTTAAAGATTCAAGGGCAATGCTAGCTGGCCTGTTTAGGATTCAATATTAAATGGGACTCAAAAAAGCCTGCTGCTTTCATGAGCTTCTCCTCCTAGCAAATACAAAAAACCCTTGTCCCTGCTCAGACAAGCAGATACAGAACAATAAACTATCAATTACAGCCAATAAATAAATAAGCATAAATATAAACTATAGATTAAATTGCAATGCTTCCTAGCCTTCTTTGAATAATATGTAAAATGATTAGTGGGTGAGGCAAAGCAACAAAACACATACCACCTACAGCATGATTCAATTTATTATCTAACAATAAGCCTAAAACATAGAAGTAGATTATCAAGGATGGCTGGAGGTCATCTTCTTTAAAAACAGAAGAGACTTGGGGTGCTGGGGTGGCTCAGTCGGTTAAGCATCTGCCTTCAGCTCAGGTCATGATCCCAGAGTCCTGGGATCAACCCTGCCTTGGGATCCCTGCTCAGCGGGGAGTCTGCTTTTCTCTCTGCCCCTCCCCCCTGCTCATGCTCTCTCTCTTTCTCCCTCTCAAATAAATAGGTAAAATCTTTAAAAATAAATAAAAAGAAAAACAGAAGAGACTTAACACAGGCTAAATGAAGGGCTCCACCGAAGAATAGTGATACAGGTTAGAAAAACCTGTAAAAGATCCCCTCAACTCTAAGTCTTTATTACCTACTCACCCCCACATTTCACACTCTGGAATAATTATCAACATCTTCATTGGTTAATCCTGTCTTCTTTCAAAGGAGAGAAAATAATCAAGACTAACCCATTTTCCTTTATTTTTTTCCCCCCCATTTCCCTTTAAAACAAAAATTCCTAACCTGTAGTTCAGGAATCCCAGAAACTAAGGGAAAATTCTGCCCGGTGGGCGCACAGGCAATAAGGTATTTCCTTATGTTTCTTATTAGCGCTTTTCATTCTCTTTCTAGGTAATGATGTGACAGATCTTAGTACATTCCCTGTACTTGAGGAAAGGTCCTATATGGTACACGGTGTCAAAACGCTCCTCATCATACCCCGCGTCGCCTTCCTCCAGAGCCACTCACTTTGAATCCTGGGGCACAGGTGCACTTCCCGGTCACACTGTCACAGTCAGCCCCGTTTTGGCAGTTGCAGATCTGCTGGCAAGCTTCCCCGAAGAATCCAGGAGAACACGTCTCATTGCAGTAGAGTCCTGACCAGCCCGGCTTGCAGGCACACTCTCCAGACATGGGGTGACAGCTGAGAGACACGGATGAAAGGAGAAAGTCACTCCCGGGTGAACATGACACCCAGGGCCCATGCAAATGTTGCTTCAGCCATGAGCAATGAATGGGTGGGTAATTCCATGCACAATAATTTAAACTTCGTTCCCAGGCTTGCTATGATTTAATTAATTGGCTGAAACCCGACTGGTACCACAGAAATGCGGCGTGAAATCGGCATCATGCTCTAACCGGAAGACTATTACAATGGCTTCCTTTTGTCTGAAACTCATGATGATCTTTATAAGTTGAAAGCACTAATTCAGCCATAGGTCCCCTAGATGAGAGGGTTTAAAGAACGACGCTGTCCAGTGCACGACACCAAAGTGGTGAACCAGGGTTTTATGTCCAAGGAACTCCAAAAGCAGCGGACCTTCCTTGCCTGTTTCTGTTCTCCATACCTGCTGGCAGAGCAGCTGTCTCTACCTGAGGCAGCTGCCGCAGGGACTGGCCAGGCGGCCAGCTGTCACTCTGGAGCAAACGGATACATCAGCTGTGCTGGGAGGCACGCATTAGTGAGGCTGACACAATAGGACACTCTGTGGCACGCAAAACACATGTGCTTCTCACCACAGGAATATCTTAGCAATCAAACTGGCTCTGTTCACAATCGGAAGGCTGTGGAAGACCGTCTCTTCCACCCCTGGTGGAGATAAACCCTTCCTGGTAACTACAGCCCACAGCAGAATCCACTGCCTCATCCGGAACTTTGGTAAGGGACTCTCATCCAGAGACAATCCATGGATTTTCGGTCTTAGAGAGAATGATTTGGGGGAGAGGAGGAGGCGGAGATGGCACAACAGCTCTCCCACTGCCTGGGTACCTCAGTGAAAGCACACAGCCCCTGAGGCCTGAAGTCCTAGTCCGTCAAGGGCCGGTCTCTGCCACACCCCTGTGGGGAGGATGGCTTGTTCCTCTGCTGCAACTAAGCGCCCACAGGCAAAAGACAAGGCATCCAGCACAAGCGTTATTCAGGGAACACGCTGTGAAGAAATACCCAAGTGCCACTCCATATTTAACATGGTTTCTTGGGTATAGAAGATTTGGATTTGAGGGACACCTGGGTGGCTCAGTTGGTGAAGTGTCTGCCATCAGCTCAGGTCATGATCCCAGGGTCCTGGAATCGAGCCTAATGTTGGGCTTTCTGCTCAGCAGGGAGTCTGCTTCTCTCTCTCTCTCTCTCCCTCTGCCCTTTCCCTGCTCAAGCTCTCTCTTTCAGGCTCTCTCAAATAAATAAATAAAATCCTAAAAAAAGAAAAAAGGTTTTAATTTGAAAGGCAAGGGTTTGTCTTGGATCTCCTTAGACCTAATCAGATCTACTCGTGTGCTCCCAATCCTTGAGCAAACACTGGGCGCCTTCATCTCAAACTTAGGCCTGTCAAATATCACGTCTTAGTTCTTCTGGTCCTTTGTTCCTCCGTGTTTACTCTCAGTCACCACACTGGAGCAGTGGTACCACCAACCACTCAGCTGTTTAAACCAGAAACCTCAGTTATTCCTGGGAACTCCTCCCTCATTTCCCATCCTCTTTATCCCTAGGACCTAAGAGCTGGCCTCCACCCCCATGTCTCCGTCCACACCATCACTACACTACCCGACACTGAGGCTGGGAAACCAGGCTGGCCTTCTGTCTTGCAGCCTCTGCTCTCACTCAAGCCCTGTCACCTAAAAAGTAGATGCTCTCCTATCATTCTCATTAAATATCTTCAAAAAATCCCCACTGCACTGGGAATAAAATCTGTGCTGTCTAACACAGCTATAGTGACTGTGTTCTTTGTTGTCTAAACCAGGACATTTTAAAGAGTGAAGAGGGAGTTTTTAGGACTACAGCCCCTAATCCAAAGAGTCCCTGTGACCCTAGACATCAAGTTGCCCTAAATGCAGCCCACAGGCCATTGTTACCTGACCACTGCCTGCTTCCCAACCTGTCCTCTAGTCATTAATCTCTCTTTATTACCATGCTCAACAGCAATGGATTTCTTTTACTTGGGAAAAGAACTGAGTTTTGCCAATATAAGGGTATCACGTGGGCTATCCCATACATCTAGAAGACTGCTTCCCCATTCTTCACCTGGGCATCTCCATTTTACCCATGTCTTCCTTCCATTCTAGACCTCGAGTTCTGTGAAGGCAAGAATTTGGCATGTGACCTGACCTGTCCCCAGCCTGCAGTGGGCACACAGCAAACACTGAATGCGTGACGGAAAACGGCAGTTGAGGTACAGAAGGTTCGGACTCTGAAGTCTTGCTTTCCCACATGGATCTGCTTACCTCCCTGAGTCACCCAGCCACTCTGAATGATAATCGGTACATCTGCATAGAAAGGCAAGATTCGCCCTAGAATTCGTTTTTAAAATGTCAGAGTTGTGGCCAAAGGGGAACCACTCTGAATTACAAGGCATACTCTCTGACGTGACTCTTCTGGTGCTACCATAAGTCAACACACGTGCAAGCAGCAAGCGTTGACCGAGCCCTGAGTATGTGTCAATGTCATGCTCAGGAATCCGTGTGCACATTATTTCATTTAATTCTCACAACACATTCCAGTTGTTGGGTATCATCCCACTTTATAAATCAGGCAAGAGCGACCTAGAAAGAGTAATTTATTCAAAGCCCAGCACAGGTAGTAACGGAATCAAACCCAGACCTAGATTTATTGATTTGTTTTTACACCAAAGAGAAAGGAGGCTCTGTCGCAGCCTGCTAGGAAGGCTAGATATGAAAAAGAATGGCGAAAATGTAGGACTTAGCACTGAGCAATGGGTCAGCAGGACCAATAAAAGCCTGTATTGTGAAAAAGCAGAGACAAATCTAAATTTATTTCAGGAAGGTCCTACATTTGAGAAAGGGAAAAGAAATTTTTTTAAAGAATTTATTTATTTATTTGACAGAGAGTGAGATCACAAGTAGGCAGAGAGGCAGGCAGAGAAAAAGGAGAGAAGCAGGCTCCACACTGAGCAGGGAGCTGGATGTGAGGGCTCAATCCTAGGAGACCCTGAGATAATGACTGGAGCCGAAGGCAGAGGCTTAACCTACTGAGCCACCCAGGTGCCCTGGGAAATGAAATTTTTTTTTAAAGATTTTTATTTATTTATTTGACAGACAGAGATCAAAAGTAGGCAGAAGGCAGGCAGAGAGAGGAGGAAGCAGGATACCCGCTGAGCAGAGAGGCCGATGTGGGGCTCGATCCCAGGACCCCGAGATCATGACCTGAGCCGAAGGCAGAGGCTTAAACCACTGAGCCACCCAGGCGCCCCCGGGAAATGAAATATTTTAAGCGTGGATTGGTTAAAGTAGTTTGCCTTACTTTGACATATATTAAAAAAAAAAAAAAAGGACATCTTTTAGTAGAAAATATTACTTTACATTAAAAAGGAGAAAATCCTATTCCCGGTGTAGACACAAATGTTAAATAAAACAGACAATCCAGAGATAGGGGAATTGACTAAGCTACAGGCAGACACAGAGATTGATATTCAACACCCCCCAGTGAGGATTAGTGCAGCACACTGGCTCTCTGATTGATTGGCACTGAAATTAGTATTCTGCAATTTGTAATTAGATATGGGAAGCCAGAGCACTTTGGAAGCATTTGATGGGTTCTCTTGCAGGCAGCTTAATTGGTAATGAGATTTACGTGTTGATGTTAGAGGCGGATTGGAGGTTGAAGGGTAACACACTCCTACTCATTTTCTTTCTAAAGAACAGATTGCTCTGTGTATATGAAAATAGGATTATATACACATAGGAATACCTATCACTTTGTACACATATACAACTAGATATAAACATTCAGGTCAGCTTTTCAGTTTAAGAGTTAAATTATTACATGAGTCTAATACAGTATTGGCTAAAATAGAATGAGTCATCAAACTTCCTTTTGTTCATTTCCTTAGGTGTTATTAATGCTCAAATGTAATGACAATTATGTGGCATTTGCAAATAGGCACATCCTGATTGCCCACAGCTATTAAATGTCCTTATTAACAAGAGCTACTGTACATCTCCCATGTGGAATCTTAATAAATCTCCGATTTTATTTTGCTGTTCAAAACCATTTCCATTCTAAGAGTTAGTTTTTGGCTGAAAAGTACAGGTCACAGTGAAAGTCTTTAGGGTCAATAGTAATACTATGATAAAAAACACGAGGGTCACTTATAATTATACTTAAATTCATTTCAACCTTAGGATAGATTGTAAAAGCAAAAATGGCTCCAAATTCTTGGCAACTCCTCCTATCAGAAGGTGGAGTGTTTTGAAACCATAGCTCGTTGTGTGATCTGTTTCGTCCCCAGGGATGATAGCAAACACAACATAGCCAAAGGCTTAAAACGTGTTTGCATGTTGACATTTTGCTCTGTCTCTTGCTGCTTTTGAGAGCCAGTCATCCTGAAAAGAAGCCCAGGCTAACTAACATGCTAGCTGCTAAAGACATGTGGCTCAGGTGCCCATCACAACCGGCCAGATGCTGGACAAGTGAGAGGAATTCTAGAACCCCTCTACCTCTAGCTGGTCCACCAGCTGAATACAGGGAGGAAAGCAGAAGAACCACCAAGCTGAGCCTAGCTCTAACAGTCAAGCAAAAAAACAACTGCTAATAAATAATCAACTTATACCACTGTCTGCGGTGTTTGTTTTGTTTTGTTTTAATGCAGCAAAAGCTAACAGATACAAACCACTAACCCAGATATGTGGTTGCATTATCTGTCGATATGTACATGCATGTAACTGAATATTTACCTAAAGACAATATAAACTAATAGTCTGCATTGTGTAAGTTATCTCAGTCATTAAAATGAAAAGTTTTATGGTAAATACACATCACGAATTACATAATAGCAAGCTCCACTTGCTTGATTAAATGGTGAAATGAACTAGCTGGATTTCCAATTAATACAAAGATTCGGGGCACCTGGGTGGGTTGGTGGGTTAAGGTTCTGCCTTTGGCTTGGGTCATGATCTCAGGGTCCTGCTCAGCAGGGAGCCTGCTTCTCTCACTCTTTCTCTGCCTGCCTCTCTGCCTACTTGTGACCTCTGTCTCTATCAAATAAATAGATAAAATCTTCAAGAAAAATACAAAGGTTCTATGCCTTTTGGTTCAAACGAATCTTGTGTTTCTAGGAATTTCACATTTAAGTTTAGGGTACTTTAAGGTACAAGAACCAAGGTGATGGCTTCAATTATGAATTCAATAAGACAGAGTCATTTCATCAATACTGAACTATTTTTAAGAGAAATCTGCAAAAGCTAATTTTTATTTTTTGATTTTTAAATTTTATTTATTTATTTACAAAAGCTACTTTTTAAAACTAGCTTTCAGGCAAGCACTTCCTAGGTTAATTGTTTTTAATCTGATTATTTGTTATACATTATTGGACAGATTTTAGTTTTCCTTTGATCCATGTGATTGCCAAATAATTTCCCATACTTCTTTGGTAAAGCATACATGCTTAGGTTCATGTGACCTAAGTCAAATATATCAGGGTATTGATGTCAGCCAAGTGACTATCCACTGGGACCTTGCCACTATGGTACCCAATTCTAACAAAACCTACATTCTCTCTGTGTCCCCAATGCTTCTCATAACACAGCTCCCTTCTGTAGGTTTATTAATCTGCTTGATGTCAGGATTGTACAATGAAACAGCACTTTGATATTAAGAAGTTCTTAGCTGTCACTACACGAGGCTTACCTTTTGCTGAGACAAGCCTTAAACACTGCAGGAAAGGTAGCCAAACTCATGACTTCTCCCTAATCCTGCCAGCTCCTTAAACACTTGAGAGTTAAAAAACAAACACAGTCCTGCAGAGATGATTCATTTTCACTCCCCAAATGTTTACTTAACCTTGTCACATAAAGAGTGGTAATATGTTCCAATGAAGAAAACCAAAGTTGATTAAAGCAGCTTGCAAAGTTGCTTGAGATACATTAAGAATGCACTTCTTTGATATGTCCCAGTAAAAGGTATTCCAAGCATGCACACATGGGCTCACACACATGTATCCATGCACGCGTGCATGCACACACACACACACACACACACAAAACCTCTCAAAGTACAAAGTCCTTTTTTTTTTTTTTTTTTTGTTCCTAGCAATGGTTTAAAGAAGAGACCAACCACAGGCTTCTGTTTACATTTAACTTTTGTGCATTTGAGAATTGACAGGGCCACAAGTTTACCTTTTAGAAGCATAAATGAAGTAAGAGCTGTGCTGAATGCAATTAAGTAATTCTTGTAACATTTGAACTGCTATACAATGCACCACATTTTTGTCAGACCCAACTTTTCCAGCAGTCTGCAAATGAAGCCCAGAATTCTAAGTGATATGTATCTGGTCCTTGGGGGATGGAGAGGAAGAAAGGGGGTGGAAAGGTATTTTCAGGGGCAGACAAGGTACAGTAGGGTGGGTGGGAACTATGGTTTCCTGTTCTTAAATTCTTCAAGAGATTTTTTGAGCTAAAAGACCCCTGTGAGTTTTATGTCAGAGTAATCAATTCTGAAAACATATTTCACATATGACAGCCACATGTGAAACACTTCTATAAAACTTCCACTGGTATACTTCCTCACTACACAGATGTGCTCTCAAGTCAAAGATGCTGCAGCAAGAATCATTTTCTGTGATATTTTCACATATGAAATTGGCTTAACTCATGTCTCTCATTGCATCTTTGCTTCTAAGGGAATGTCACAGAATCTGTCTCTTAGGGCAATGTTCTACTAACCCCAGCAAATTTAATTTTTGGCAATGGCCATTCATCGAGACTAGAACTTAATATCCACCCATGACCAGTTTTAATGTTTCTAACTTGGACCATCACCCACTAAAAAAAGAAGTTGTCCATGTACTTGGTGGTTCCTCTGAAGGATGACCCAGGGGCAAGAAGGTCTCAGGGTGGGCATCTCTCTGGCAATCCATCCTTCCAAAGAGTGGACACTGACATTCAAATGTTAATAGGGCACATCCTTCCAAGGTAGCTGACCCTCACCTGTGAGTGTGGTCCAAGTGGCAGGGACACCGCTTGTCACATTTGATGCCGTAGAGCCCTTCGGGACATAGGCGTGCCTCACAGCGCTCACCAGCAAAGCCTGCTTCGCAGAGGCACGAGCCACTCACGTGATAGCATTTCCCTCCATTGACACACTGGCAGGTCTCAGCACAGCGAACTCCGTATGTGCCAACGGGACACTCGTCCTGGCACCTACCAAGCAGGCGGGTGGGAGCAGAAGACAGATTATGTAATGCCATGTACAAACACACAGTTGATTCCAACAGGCTTCATAAAGTAGAAAGTGAAGGTGCTTTTTGCATTTGTTGTGTTTTTTAGTGATGGCCCCATTATAGGTATAAAAGCAGGAAGCTGTATTACTCTGGCTACAGGTAGTAGTAATAGCCACATGACCTATTCAAAGGAATAAAACAAAACAAAACAAAACAAAAACAAAAACAAAGTAAAATCATGAACTTGGCATAGGAATCCTGTTTTATACCTAGTGTTTTGCTTGCTAAAGATATACATACATTCATGTATATACATACTGGAAAGATACCAGGAGATACCAGAAGAGAGAGAAAAGTGACTGCTCAGATGAGGAAATTAAAATACTTGCTTTCCCTGTTTCAAAGAGAAAAGTTTGTAGCAAATTTCAAACAATGTTAATTCTCTTGGCTTTCATGGTGGCTTTAATATTTAATCTTAGCCATGTGGCTGCTTTTTGCAAAGCTAAATGGAAATAATTGCTCCTCATTTAGAAAGTTATATATTTAATAAAGAAAGTCCTCTTCAGATCTGGGCAAGTCAGAGCTATTGCAACCAGGTTTCTTCAATTCCACCTGGGGAACCCATGTCAGGGGGTGTATGGACACATGGAGTTTCCTAGTACAAAAAAAATTTTAAGGGGGTTACTATCCCCTGCTTATTAGAAGGACTGACAAATGGCAAGGAAAAAAATATCAGGTCTCAAAAATTCACTTTATCTTTTAAAAAATGACATTAGAGTCATTTCTGGTGCCAGAGGAAGGACAGGCTCTGGATAAGTTGGATCATGTGGGCAGCTAAGTGGCTGGAAGGAACGGTGATGGAGAAGAGAAAATTCTCATCACTCCATAGAATGCGTGACCGGTTGTCAGGCCAGCCAAGTTTCTTTCTGACCTGGCAAGGTGACTTCACGGAGCCTCCTGCGACAGAAGGAGCACTTCCTGCCAAGGGAGAGGGAGACGGGGTCTCGTCTAGCCAAGCGCCTGCCATAAGGACGGTACACTTTGTGGGTGGGAATCAGCAGACACTTCCCATGTGGCTCTCGAGTCACGCCAGACCCATGGTCAGAAATGTAGGTCAGCACTGCCTTTTTTCAGATCAGTATCATACAAGCAGCAGGTGCATAATAATGAATTCAAGGATATCTGAAGGCAGGAGCAAACAGGCTGAAAAGCAAACCTTTTCCACAAGGCTTGGCATATTTTTAATAATAGGGTGTGATTAGTAACAATACCAAGTTTGGATGGGATTCTACTTAAGTGTAGAAGCTAAATCCGGTCTCCCTCTGCCCTCCACCCCTAGCTCTTTCACTCTTTGGCCGTTAACCCTGGCTGTAGCATATCCTTAATGTGATAGAGACAAGAAAAGGAGCCTCTTGTAAACTTGGTTTCACCTGATGCTTAAGACATCTTGAAGTGTGTTTGTCAAAAGGTAAAATCTTCAGATCCACTGCTCAACTAACCATTAGCAAAGTTCTGAAGTAACCGCCTACAATATAGCATAAAATCAGATGTGTGCTTTAAAATTACGCAGGAGTATACCTATTTTTAGACCACAGTATTTTTAAAAGGTACTCTATTTTTGACTTGTAAGAAGTCTTAATAAGCCAAGTCAGTTAGTTTATTCCTCGAGGACGTACACTTCAGGGAAAGAAATGCCGAGGTGCAGTCATTGGGCCTCGTCATGGATTCCGTTAAAGGCTGGTAAGAACTCTGCAGCCTGTCTGTCCAGATTTTCTTGTGATTCAGTACGAAAAAGGAAAAGATAAACAAGATAAAATAACATTGCTTTCTCTCTCTTACATGCATGGGAAAACAAATCCAATTGTTAAGCTTTGGGATCCACGATTTTAACTTTGTAAAAAGCTTAGCTCTAATAGTGGGTGAACTGAGTATAGATCGGAAGCCTGGAAAACCGTCTGCTGCCAAATGACATGGAAGCAGCGTGTATATTTTATCCTATCTTGGCAGGGACTTCCTTTTCTTTGGGAAAACAAAATCCATAATAGCTGGTCCTGACCCATATTTACTTTTCAAACCTGTAATAAAATATACTACTAGTTCATATTATAAATGGCAAGAAGCCATGTGAATTTGCCTTACTAAAGTAGCCACTGTGTAAAGCTTGGTTCATATTCTCATTTCTTTTTCATCAAAGTTGCACATGTAAGGAAACCCTGTTTATAATAGTTATGTCTACTTCCATCTACCAAACCAAGGTAATAGGATATCGTTCTGGTAGTAGACTTTTTCTATCTCAAACATAAAAGCAGAAGCACCTGGGTGGCTCAATCAGTTAAGCATCTGCCTTTGGCTCAGGTCATGATCCTCGGGGTCCTGGGATTAAGTCCTGCACTGGGCTCTCTGCTCAGGGGGGAGTCTGCTTCTCTGTCACCTTCTCCCTCTGCCCTCCATCTCCAGCCCATGCTCTCTCTTTGCACATGTCCACTCTCTCTCAAATAAGTAAGAAGAAAAAATTAAAAAAAAAACAGCAATCATAAAGTAGCTTATAGCTTTCAGGTTAGCAGGGTTAAAAGTCTCTGTCAAACAGACTTATCTCCCTTTTTGGCCCCTTTATCCAAAAGAGGCATCATTTCTCAGTGAATTTCATGCCCTTCATGTTGTTTATGTGGTCCCAGGCAGAACGACAACAAAAAAAGCTATCCTAGAAATTAGTAAAAGAGGTAATAGATTTTCTTACAAGTGAAGGCAGAGAGGCTGATAAAGATAGAACAAAAAATATCAGCCAGTAGAAATATGTTAATTTGGAATATATATATATATATGTGTGTGTGTGTGTGTGTGTGTGTATACACTATATATAAAATTATATATATAATGCAAATGTATTTATCATATATATGAATATATGTATATATCTCATATATAAAATGTATATATATTTGTTTTCATTTATTATTTTTAAAAATTTTTGGTTTTGAATAATGCTCTGGAATTGGGAAAAAAATGGATAAGCTTTAAGTAGATATAATAAAATAGGACACCAATTCCCCAAACCCATGAGATTCACAGGCTTGTTTTAATATCATTTCGACTACTACAATGCATCTTATTACAAATGGATGAAGAAGGAAATAAGTTAGCATATAAAGGGTGGCAACTCCTTCCTGCCTGGTCCTTCTGAGCATGTCCCTCTCCAGAGTGCCTGGAATAATTGGGCCAAACCATGATTTAATGTGAAAGAATCGCATTCCTCATTAAACCTGGGATCATGGATCAGTTGCCTGCCTTTTCAGCATCTGGAAGTGCTGCTCTGGGGGAAATATACAAAGCAATGGAAAACAGCCAACTTTTCCACAATCCTAGATCCAGGAAAGTTCTCCCAGTGGAGACCAACGCTACGTCCCCCCAATTCCTGTCTGTCATTTCTGACTTTACCTCCTTTGACTCACTTTCCTTCTTCACTTGCAGGTTCTACGGAACACAAGTGTGGCCGGACAGTCCCACCTTCGCCGGAGCAGGGAGCATGACCGAGGTACAGATCTCTCCCTCTGGCTCACTCTTGGGAAACACAAGCTACGAGCATGGCCCCAAAGGCCTGAGCAATTCCAGGGAATCATCATGAAGAACACTCTTTTAACCCTTTCAGAGGAATTTCTGGGAGGCTCTGGAAATCATCCTCTCTCCCTTCTTGCCTGGCCGGGCCACAGTACATTTCCCCACCCCAATGTCCTCCCAACCTTTCCGCAAACCCCCAAGACTATTATGCGGGCATCCCCTGGGCTGCTCTGCCTGCCTACAAGGTATCTGTTTTGTTTGTTCTGTCTTCGCTCTGGCTGGCAGGGCCATCCCCACATCCTGGGAAGGCTTTGCCAGCAGCGCCCTGTGGTGGTACCTGCTCCTTCAGGCAGCAGAACTCTGGTTTAACCTCAGAGATCAAGTTCCGCTGACTTCTCAAAACAGGGAAATGCCAAGACCCCAGGCCCTCAAAGCTGCCTTTACCACACCTTCTGCCACAAACTGCCCCATAGCTACTCATTTTTCCCTACTGTAGTGACAAATGTGCATTTGTGTGTGTGTGTGTGTGTGTGTGTGTGTGTGTGTGTGTGTCTGGAACCCAGATGGAGATGGTATAATTGAAAACAGAAATCACATCATCAGTTTACTGGCAAAACAGAAGTTATCAGAACAACAACGCAAGGAGAAGTTCCCTCTTCACTTTCCTTTGTCTTTCTTTGGCTCCTTGCCCTCTTTGCCTTAATCTAAAATTCACCTGGAAATCAGCTGTTACTCCCCTTCCCTGCATTCTAAATCAGATGACTATAGGCTCGCCTGACATGTTTGTTGTTTCTGTGTTGCCTCAAATTTGAGCCTTAAACTGTGAGGGGACAAGAAAAAAAATTATATAGCTGATCCTTGAGTAACATGGTTTTGGAAGTATATGTCCACTTACGGATTTTTTCCTTCATACACACAGTACTAGAAATATATTTTCTCTTCCTTATGATTCTCTTAACATTTTCTTTTCTCTAGCTCACTTCATTGTAAGAATACAATATATAACACATATAACATAAAAATATGTGTAAATTGACTGTTTATATTATCAGTGATGCTTCCTACATAGTAGGCTATTAGTAGTAAAGTTTTGGGGGAGCCCAAAGTTACATATGATTTTTTTTTAATTTTTAATTTTTTATAAACATATATTTTTATCCCCAGGGGTACAGGTCTGTGAATCACCAGGTTACACACTTCACAGTACATATGATTTTTAACCCACTGAGCCACCCAGGTGCCCCCCAAAGTTACATATGATTTTTTACTGCATGAGAGGTCAGTGTCCCAAAGCCCTGAGTTTTTCAAAGGTCAACAGTATTTGATTTTTTAGTGCCCTAAAATATTAGGCAAAAATATTATTTGGGATTCTGAATAAGATAGTAAGTTCAGAATTCATCTAAAAACATCTATCTAAAACACAACCGTAAGCCAAGATATAAGTCACAAAAACTTTCTAAGAAGTCCTAGAACATATTACATGGGTACCTCAGTGACTCAGTTGGTTAGGTGACTGCCTTAGGCTCAGGTCATGATCCTGGAGTCTCAGGATCAAGTCCCACATTGGACTCCCTGCTCGGCAGGGAGTCTGTTTCTCCCACTAACCTCTCTCTCTCAAATACATAAATACAATATTTAAAAAATATATTACAAAGACCAAGCTCTGAAGGGTGCTGTAATAATTTATAACATCCAAAAATTAAAGGTAAAATACATAGCTATAGTAACAAAAGATGAAAAGTCTTTTAATGAAGTTAAACAAATACTACTAAGAGAAGTTCTTAATAAAAACAGGGATTAAAAAAAAAACCACTTAACAATAAGTTTACTAAAAACCAGTAACAAATATGAAACTACACTGAAGCCATTTTCAATAAAATTAAGATAGGAGTTTCTGCTTTGACCTCTATTTGTCCTTACTGATTTAGAGGCTTAAATTAATGCAATCATTTCAAGAAAGGAAATAATCATTATAATACTGAAAAGCAGAGACAAGTACCTTTTTTGATAAATGATGAAACAACTGGTATTTGCTAAACATAACATCAGAATTAATTAAAAATTTTGGTGGAGAGGCTAAATAAAAAACACTCAGGAACAAGTTTTCCTTTATCTTGAAGTAGCCAATTAGAAACAGAAATGACATTTTTCCAAAAAATACAAATTAATTAGAGTTAAAGTTAAGAAGAAATTCTAAGTTGAGAGGTGGTGGGGGTGGGGGGAAACCATGCTACAGTATCTTAATAAAAGTTAAAAAAAAAAAAGATCAGGACTTTGGAAAGAAAAAAAAAAAAGGAGGAAAGAAGGTTGAAGAAATACTTAGGTCACAGATCTCACTAAAAAATAATGATAGCTAATTTTTATTGAGTTCCTAGACATCAATTAAATTGATAATCACTGGTATTTAGACGGTTCAGAGAAATTACTCAACTAGAATAAGAACTAATGTTTGTAAGCTTCCACACTGTTCTAACTGCTTTAATGTACTTATTCAATCTTGATTCAACTCCAGAAGAGAGTAAAATTATAATTTGAGTATTAGCAATGAGGATGTGTCGAAGGACACAGGTTCCAAAAATCTTTGTTTTGAGCCAACATAGTCCCCTATCTCTCCAAACTTTTTTCTTCAATTTTACACACACATCCACTAAGCCTGGTTAGCTGGTCTTTCAGGATATAAGAAATGAAAGAGCAAATTAGAAGGTGCAGCATGAGCAAAACCGTCTAGGGTAACACTTTATTATCTAATATGAAATATGACAGTGGCTGGAAGAGTCACATGAGTACAGCCACACATTTGCTCTTATTTCATGTGGGACTGGAGAGCACTAGCAATCCCATCGGATCTTCCTCAGTCACTGCCGCACAGGAAAATAACTGATTTTCTTAATGAAATACTGAATCGTAAGACCCTAACTCTATGCCCCACATACTTGCTAAAGATAACCAGGTACACATCCAATTTTGAAATAAATCTACCAAAAAATGTTTGAAATATATTTTGATCTTTGAAGTGGCTGTCCAACCACTCGACGGTTGAACCTGACATACTCACTATAGGTTCTGGATAGCTGATATTTTTTAATCTATGTTTTTGAATGTTTCCTCTATATCTTCAATTAAGTATCATCTATGGCTTACTTTCTTTCTTTTTTAACATGTTTTAAAAGATTTTTTATTTGTTTATCTTATAGACAGAGATCACAAGTAGGCAGAGAGGCAGGCAGAGAGAGAAGGAAGCAGGCTCCCTGCTGAGCAGAGAGTCCAATGTAGGGCTCCATCCCAGGACCCTGGAACCATGACCTGAGCCAAAGGCAGAGGCTTTAACCCACTGAGCCACCCAGGCACCCCTGTGTCTCACTTTCTACACACTGAGTTGGGAAATAATATATCAAATGCACTGATACTTTATAGATACCTCTGGAATGTTACAGAATAATCACAGAGGTGTTCCCTGGGCTCTTCAAGCTTTCCTTTCACGCCATTACAAGCAGTTGGAGAAAGATGAGACTATCCCTTACCGTTCCCCTGTGTATCCTGGACTGCAATGACATTGGCCTGTGGCAGCATCACACGTCCCTCCGTTATGGCACTGACATTCTTGTGAACAGTTCTTTCCGAAGCGACCCTCCGGGCAAGGCTGACCACACACTGTGCCCTGCATTCAAAGAGACTTGGAAAATTACATGGGCCTCCAGCCAGGGAAGGGCCAAAGGAGGAGGGAAAGAAGAGAGGAAACAGAAAGGGAGGAAGGTATAGGGGCACAGGGCTTCACGAGAATTAGATGAAGGGGATTTTAGAACACACGCACTCTGCTCAGCATCTTTAAAACATTAGAAATTTTAAATGAACTTATTTACTTAGAAAGCCAAAACTCAAGATATGTTTGAAGATGGCAGAATAATCTTAAGAAACACCCATATTAAAAAACTGAAGTATAAGATAAAGTTACATGAAATTATTATGGTAACCTCAGAAATTTATAAATCCTCCTAAGTGTTTTTCCATGCATCCTTACATGTATAATAAGTCAACAATACTTATCGAGCATCTATTACAGAAACAGCAACATCTGGTGCAAATGGAATATCCAAATGCTTTACCATATGTTCTAAAGAAAATATACATTATCAGTGGTTTTATGTCTTAAGGTATAATGGAGCATGAGATGGAAATTTTGTGTACCTGAATTAACAGTAACATCACCTAAGACAGTAGTCCTGTAAGAATGAACCCAGACATATTATTTCAGAAGAAAAACACTTTTATTTTCAGCAGGTTGAACAAACATTGCTGGGCCAAGATCAATAAGAAAGCTTATTTCCTGGGAAGAAAAATCAAGAGAGTAACTTGGACATGTCTCCTCACCCTAGAAGCTGTCCATCTTGTCATGCGCTATCATTATATTTATTCCAATCCTATGTTTATAGGAATAAGTACCAATAGGTCAATGAAATACTATGATTTTCTACTTCATGTGGCTATATAACTTGGGCTTATAGCTTATCATCTGTTTATTGGAGTTACTGTTAGCACAAACAGCATATCCCAAATAACAGAGATTTTTAAACTGTTTTTTTTTTTTTTAACTGTTGCAAGCTGTTGCTCTGTCCTCCTTCTCCCTAAAAAAAGGCAGACTGTGGGCACTCTGAAATTGGAGGCTAGCGAACACCAGATGGTTTTGTAAATGTTTATTCTGGATAGCGTAAGAAAATACATTTCCTCTAACTCCTGGCTACCCACAAAGGCAGTTGGTGTGCTAATTAAGTCTCCTCTGGTGGTTTTTAGCTATCTACAAACAGGGAAAGTTCTTCCACAGACTCTTGGAACCAAAAAAGCCTTTGAGAGATGATTCAGACCAATGCCTCACTGAGAATCATCTATGTGTCAGGCATAGAGCTAAGCTCTGAGAATCAAAGATAAGGTCAAAACCTTTAATTTGTTCACAATGTGGTGCTGGGGGATAAATGCAAAAATAGCTCTAATTCCTCCATTCTAGCACAACTATCAACATGCCTGAAAAAATAGTGTGCCAGGAGTCAATTTGCCGTAAGCTGGAGTTCTGGTCAAAGTTCTCATTCTCTCAAGGACTGACTCTGGCTGCATTTGTTAAGAGTCCCACATCAGCTTCAGAGATGCTGTGGAAATACTGTTTATGAATAAAGATTTATGTGAGCAAATAGCTTTAAATGAGACATTCCTCTCCTGAGTTGAAATACACACATGTGTATGTGAAAAGGAATATATATTCATCTTTGAAAAGCACCTAGAGAGACAGCACAAATAAAATATTGTAGAGAGAAGTATAAGTTAGGAGCTAAGCTATGCAGATTGAGAAATGACCCAAAGCATTCAGTAAGAAACTTCTGTCCAGGTAGGGGGCCCGGAATATAGAGGAAGAGGTGGAGGGGAGGCCCCACTGGGTTGATGGATCCATCCACCCAGTTACTGGGACTCACTGTCCGAGCCTGTGATTGCCACGATCCTGCATCATAACCACCCCAATCAAGAAGAAATTTCCGGTCTCAAGATGAGGCAACACTACCAACAATGTCTGTACACCAGTACTAAGAGTAGAATGCTTGCGCTCTTCATCCAAACACAGAGCTCTCTGGACACTCTGCTGCCCCAACAAAAACCTTCCCTGGCCAAGGACCAAACAATGGCCAAAAGGGCAAAAGAATGCCCACAAGAAATGAAGAACAGAAGGAATCAAAGATAATTCAATACTTCCGTCTTGAGCAACTAAGAAAGAAATGCTGGTTTTAACTAAGACTTTTAAAAATCCAAAAAGGAGTAGCCTTAAGAAAGGCCTGGGTGTGTCACAAGTTTGTTCCTATTAACACTGACTTTGCTGGGCATACACTCCTCAAGAGCTCCTTTGTTCACCCCACCATCAGGCACTCAATAAAAGCCCCCTCACTCTGACTCCATTGCCTCATGAATTTTCTCCAGGCTCTGCCTCTAGAACCAGACCTTGTCTCACCTGCTTACCTCTCTAACTCTCACCTTGGGTCTGGTATTTCTTTTCCACTTTTCTCCATGGCCCTCACACCTTGAGCACTCCCTTTCTTCCCGTGATTCTTACCAGGAAGTGAACTCCAGTTCTCCTTTGCTTCAGGACTACCACAAGGACATCAGTGGACCCATTCCATCCCAGAGTTGGCTCCTAAGGTGCCAGCTTGGGTGGAGCCCCATCAGATTGTGGCTTTATGTGTACAGGTCATCTAGGTTGGGGGTCTAACAGAAGAGTGACAAATATGTATCTGGACTCAGGTGAGGGAAGGTCAAGATTTAGAAAAATCACAGGATGACTGTTAAAGCCATGAACCTGGTGAGACTGCCAGAGATTTATAAGGAGAAAAGAGAAGAAGAATAAGACTGAAACCCAGGAAATACTGCAATGCAGTATGTAGAAGATGGAGGTTAGGAAAAAGAGATCTTCAGTAACAGAGGTAGAGGGTTAGCAGAGGCATGGAAAGATTATGAAGGAGGGAGATGGATGAGCAACAGGGCTGTATGTTTTGGCTTAATCAAGCAGTATGAGAACAGAAGAGTCATCACTGGATTTGGGAACTCAGCTTCACTACAGCTCCTGGAGATAGCAGGTGAGAGTGAAATTTCTTAAATTTTGTTTAATGAAGGAAACAGACATTGGTCGTTTGTTCTTGTGCCTTGAAGCAGATGTACGCATAAACCAATGCCGGTAAGGATCAATACCATTCCCAGGTTTCAGAGAAATCTGATTAGCAAACCAGCTTTGACACTGAGTGTGTCACATAACACCAAGTCTGTGACATACTACATGAAGAAAGTGTGACATGGTCAAAGTTTGGGAAACGTGGTAAGTGACAGCTCCTCTTGGATTTTCATGCTGAAGGATTTGAGAAACTCTGCAATACTTGATAACTGGGTTTGCCTCATTGTGTCTCTGGATGTACATGACTAGATAATTTTTTCACATATGACCTATTCCTTTGAGAATAATGATTTCAAAGAACAACAATGACTTATGGAACTTAATTATAAAAACAAGTATAGACATATTTCATTTTATTCTGCTTTGCTTTGCTGTGCTTCACAGATATATTTTTTCTTATTTTTTAAACAAACTGAAGGCCTGTGACAATCCTGCATGTCCACTGTCACCATTTTTCTAACAACATTTATTCCTTTAGTGTATCTATGTCATATTTTGGTAACTCTTGTTGATATCTGAAAAAAGATTTCATTATTATTATGTTCATTGTGGTGATCTGTGATTAGTGATGTCTGATATTACTACAGTAATTATTTTGGTATGTACATTGGTTTTTTAGACATAATGCCATCGTACTCTTCATAGATTACAGTATAGCACAGCATAAAACAACATTTATGTGTAAGAAGAAACCAAAAATTAATTTGACTCACTTTATTGTGATTCCACTTTATTGCTGAGGTTTGGAACTAAACCCAAAGTATATCTGAGGTACACCAACATTTAGAAATTTCCAGTATTTGACAGCCCTGTCATATGTGTGATGAGGTATTTACCTCTTTTTTTTTTTTTTTTTTTGTCCTGAGGGAAAGTGAAGGACAGATGGCCCCTATGTTTTCCATGAGGACCCTTAGTGCATGTCAAGA
>NC_081568.1:65684190-65698799 GCF_022355385.1 Mustela nigripes | reverse complement strand
TTTTTTTTTTTAAGATTTTATTCATTTATCTGACAGACAGAGATCACAAGTAGGCAGAGAGGCAGGCAGAGAGAGAGGGGGACGCAGGCTCCCTGCTGAGCAGAGAGCCCGACGTGGGGCTCGATCCCAGGACCCTGGGATCACGACCTGAGCCGAAGGCAGAGGCTTTAACCCACTGAGCCACCCAGACGCCCCAGTGCATGTCAAGATTTAATCACCTTCTACCTGAAGAGGGAAGGAAGGACACCAGCTTTGAAAACGGTCAGCTATCTCCAATTTCGCAATCTCTAACCATCAGGGTAACTTTCCTTTGTGCTAGAGTCCTCCATGTGTATTTTCACTTGAGCATCCTTCAACAGGTGACTTTGGAGGGTGGGGAAGGAAGGGAGCTTACCAGCCAGCCGGAAGGACAAGAGCATTCTCCAGTGACATGATGACAAACTCCTCCATTTTGGCAGGGGCATCTCTGCTCACACTGTGGACCATGCTTGCCAGGGGGACAAAGATCCTCACAGCTGAGGAATTGATGTGTGACAAAGGATATCGTTATTACCCAACCACAAGACCCTCAGGTTCACAGACTCAACAGGGACCTGAAACAGGGACCTGCCCAGGGTCCTGCCCAGGGACCTGAAATAGACAAGCTTTCTCAGCTCAAAATTCTTCATTTCATTAACATCAAAGCATTAATCACACTGGCTGGAAAGGTCTTTGAGGGGTGGTCTACACCTTTCCTTTCTTTGGGGCTATTTTCTAGTGAAACTATTCCTAATTTGAAGAGAATGCTTCCTATCTAAGAGCACCGAGGATGACTCTTCTCAGCCATACACTCCTTGGTGACAGGAATATTCCATGCAACTAGTCTAAAGCTGCTGTGTGATATTTGAGGTCTTCTGTTGTTTGTGGGTTTACTCCAACCTCAGAGGAGGCTGAAACATTTGCACATCCCCTGCTTTGTACACATATTCTTCATAATCAATTTCCAGCATTCTCTTCTTGAGCCTCATCATTTTCTGTGTCCTTAACTCCCACCCTTTTCCTATGAATGAACCTTCTTCTCTAAGCCTTTAATTGCCTTGTTTGTGCTCTAATAAAACTGCTCCAAGTTTCCCAAAGCCCTATTCAATTGTGGCCTTGATAAAAACCCATAAAAGCAATATTAACAATTAAGTAGTTTGAGATGATCATTCATTCTTCTGAAAATGAGGGCTTTCTAGGCTAATCAGTTTTTTCTTTAGCTCTACTTTATAGCTGTTAATACTGTTGGCAGGAAGTATTTACCTAATCAGCCACATTTTTTCAAGTTTTAATTCTATGATTTACAAGTGTAATTTTCTCAGTAAGGGAGCAAGATTTTTCTATTCTCTTTTCTTTCTTTCTTTTTTTTTTTTTTTTTTTTTTTTTTTTTTTTTATTTTTTTTTTTTTTTTTTTTTTTTTTTTTTTTTTTTTTTATTTTTTAATTTTTCTTTTTTTTTTTTTTTGGCAAATTTTGCCTCTTATTCTGTTTACTGATACCAGCCAACTGAAGAAAGTCCCTCACACAAAATAAAGTAGTGGAGGTTAAGAAGTTGCATCAATTGTATCCAGAAAAAATAAAACTATCTGTGTGCACGTATCCTACCAAGATCTGACATATTTCTTTTATGGTCAATGAGCAACATATGTATCCACAGGCATTAAATAACCCAGTTAGCCTTTTATCGTGGATTGTCTCAAACATCTTCCCCTTTTTCTCTTTTCTATGGCACTGAACCCACCCAGCCTTATCCAGCAATACAACATGGACCATTAATAATAAATGCAATTGTGGGGGAATTAAAGCAGAACCTCAAATCTGTCCCAACCCCCTCCCACCACCAATATCACCACTCAACGTAAAGCCTGGTCCTCTCTATCTCTGCCTGGCCAAAAGGAAAAACATGGAAGCTGGCCATCAGACTCCGGCTGGAGTCTGAAGTTCAAGGAACATCTCAGGGCTGTCACTGTTGATCTCCCCGCTCTGTGCCCAGAGCCCCGCCCTTTCAGTGACTTCAGGCAGCAACAGAAACAGGAGCCCAGAAATAGGAAGGGGGAAGCAGCATGAATGGAGAAGGTGAGCAGACTGTGCCCCGCTGCTCTGCGGCATGTCACTTACAAGGCTCCAGTATACCCTGGTGGGCAGCGGCATTCCCCTGTGACGTGGTCGCAGGTGGCGCCATTCTGACACTGGCATCTCTGGTGACAGTCATTACCGTAGGTACCCTGCTCACAGCGGTCCTCGCAACGCCAGCCCCGGAAGCCTGCTGCGCAGTGGCAAGCCCCTGTGATGGGGTTGCACAGAGCCCCATTTTTGCACTGGCACCGGCTGCTGCAGTGGGGCCCCCAGTGATCACCATCACAGGCTGTAGGGGGAGAAAGGAGAGAGGGCATCAGAGGATGGATGGAGGCAACAGCAAGCTCTTCAAAACCAGCTTTCCTCTGCTCTTGATGAGAATGGCTTGGTGATCCCTTCATCGCCTGTCCATAGCTGGACAGCAGGGCCCTGGCACCAGCCCAGGGTAAGGTCTCATAAATGTGTTCAGCACTAAATGGGCCACTTCTAGTTACAACATTGCTGAAGCAGGGCTACGATGTCCAGCTTCATGCCTTTGCTTAGCCTGTTTCCAGCACCTGGAGTGTTGAGTCTGATGTGGTGATGGGAGGATGTAAGAAGCATAGAAGGAGAAGAGGCTGGCTCCCCAGATGGGAAGGTGCAGCTCAGGCAAGGGCTTGAATGCACAGGAAGGAGTTGGAGTGCATCTTGTGAATAAGGAATTGGTCATAAGGGATTTTAAGCAAGGAGAGACAATGTAGGTTTGCATCCTAGTAAGGTCAGTGGGCTATAGTCTGGGGAAGGGGCAGGAAGGAGCTCACAACAAAAGGCAGGGAGAAGGGCAGGAAAAATACAGCAGATCAGAATGTAAATGAGATTCAGGGACCTGACCTTGGGCAGTGGCGGTGAAGACCAAGAGGGGTCCTGCAGGCTGACCTACTGGGAAGCAGACTGACCCCACTATACGTCTAGGCCAGAGCAATCCAAAGGAAAACTGCTGATCTGCTTTCAAGCTATCAGTCAAAAGATGCATGGATTGGGAGGTAATCAGAAAAAAACGGAGAGTAATGGATTTGAACACTGAAATTCACTGACTTGCTTAAAAAAAAAAATAAAACAAACACTTAGGACAGCAAAGAAAAATGACAATAAGCATGATTTCAGAGTTGTGAGATCAAGCCCTGTGTGGAGTTTGGCACTTCCTCTCCCTCCCTCCTTACCCCCCCCCCCCCAATCCTCCCTGTCCACCCACTCACGCAGGAACTCAAGCACACTCTCTCTTTCTTTCCAAAGGAGAGGAAAAGTGGCTGCAATTCACAATGAGCGGGAAGAAGCGAGCGGGAAAGGAAAAATCCTCGATCCCAAACATCCTAAAAATTATAAGGGGTGATGATAAGCCAAAACCAACTCTTAATATTCATTGCCTAGCCAGCTGCCTATTTATTTATTAATTAGATGCTATAAAAATCACTAGGGAAGATGCGCTCTGCCTGGAGCACTTAGGATAAACTGCTTTTATGATTTAAAAAACAGTTTCATATCATAAAAATTTTGTAACCTCTACAGATCTAGAATGAACTATTGGGAAAAAAAAAAAAGAGAGAGAGAGAGAGAAATAAAACCAGGCACACCGGAAAGAACTTATTAGACATGCAGGATTCATCTTCCAACAGTAGAACCTACCTTCCATTTCATAATATCAAAAGGTTTAAGTGAATAATTTTGTTTTTAATCAGTACGGTTTTGTTCTCATTAGTACTTCAATAAACATACTCTAACACAATTAAAAACAATGAGAGGATCAGGGAACCTAAGTCAGATCAAGAAAGCAATTACCTGAGAACTCACAATCTTCTTTCACAGAATAAGATTAGGTAGTAGTTTAAGATTTAAACCTAATTGTTATTCATATAGTTGCTTCTTTATTGCCTATGAATAGGGTCAAAGAATTGTTTTTCAATTACAACTCTTTCAATCTAGGATCTGTTCTTTACCAAAAAAAAAAAAAAAAAAAAAAAAAATTACACTGTATGTTCTTTAAGTGCCCTCAGATATCCTGGGTAGAGAAGAATTTCTCCTGTTTTTAAGGGACACCCAAGTAAGTTAGAGAGTCCTTCATAACTTGTTCCCTTATTCATCAGTCCTAAGAGTAAGGAAATCTTCATTCCATGTAAGCCAAATCTGTTACTGTGGAATCTGACCCTTTTTCGTTCTGTCTTCCTCATGGTCTATGGGACATGGTTCATCACTGTTGTCTGTACTAGAAATGATCTTATTCCTAAAATGTGAATGCATCCTTGACCGTGCTCTTTGCAGGCTAACTACTCCCTCAATAATTTTTACTTAATTTTTTTAAAAGTCTGTTCAATTTCACTCATTTTCTTTGCTCAACCCTCCCTAAAGTTTTCATATTTCTCTCAACTTCTGGAAACCTCAGATATTAAATTAAATATTCATTTTTTTTCTTATCATATCATGGCAGATTAATACAATCTTAGTGAATAAAACTACCTTGATAAGGACATCCAAATAGTGTCAGAAGCGTTTAGAAAACAACAACCATGATGGCATAAAGTTCTTTTTCCCCACAGTGACACTGGGATAAGGGTGGGCTGGAGCACATAGATTTTATAGAATATGTTTTACAACATCAGAAGAGTGGTGGGAAGAAGTCAAGGTACTGAGGGGACAGAACTGGTGTCTCTTCCTTGTGCCACATTTCCACATCCCATTCAACAATTTCTCTCCCAGAGGAGCAGTCAGGCGGAGACCACTTCTATTTTCTTGGGGTTAGATAAATGCAAACGACAAAAAAACAAAAACCCTTAAGACACCTCCTCATGACAGAAACAAGTTCATAGCAGAAAATGATAACTCTCAGCATCAAAGAAAGCATTTCAGGCTTTTAAGGATATATTATCATGCCGACATGGTTAATTTCCTGGCTCTATCTAAGCACTGTGGCATGCTTTGAAGTGACAGCTTCTCGCCTTGTGGCTGTGTTTCTCTAACAGGCCACTGATACATGGGCCTCACAGTGTGAACACTGGGCATCAACATAAGCTGTGCTGAGGGAAAAATCCACATACAAAAGTTTACAGACAAATAAGCAGGAAGTAGAACAAGTCAGACACGGAAGCCTGGCTTGAATTTAGGCATCACTGGGGCTTCCTTTTCTTTCTTCGTGTGTCATATTTAACTATTGCTACACATCCATTTTTGCAGCTTATGACACAAAAGCCTGATTACTCCAAACACTAGAATATGTTGACTGTCTAGACTAGAGGCAGAATTTGTTCCTTTTGAATGCCAAGGTTGACCAGTTATCCCGAATTCATGCACTGTATTTGGAAAGACAGTTCAGAGACTCTGAGGTCAAATCAGTTCACATTTTTTACTTACTACCTTGATCTAATCTCAAGAGCCAAGTGGTTCACTCCTGAAGAAAAAGTGACTGGGTTGGTTACTCTCACTGACAACTTAAAAAAAAAAAAAGTAGTTAATATTAACATGGCAATAAATGGGATATTCTAATAGGAAAATGTATATGAATAAACTCTTGTTTTAGAACAAACTGAAAAGAACCCTAATACTCAAAAGGGACTCGTTTTCAGCTTCTGGTTTCATCTCTTGTTGAGTTGTGCTACAGCTAGAAGTGCGCTCTAGACAGAGTGTACCCAGATTCATATAGCTGTTTCAGAGGGTAGCTTAATGAGGGTCTCAGGCAGCACAGATAGCATACTCTAATATGCTCTCACAATAAGATAGAAATTAAAGGAAGCTTAAACTACTGTGGTCAGAAGTACAGGGTCCATGCTAAAACCCTCAGTGACAACTAGAGGAGCACTGGGTCCTTGCAAGACAATGGGCTCACCCTACAACTTCCAGTGACACCTGTAACCACAGTTTACATCTGCAGGCTGAGTACTGAAATTCACTCTGTTTATATCTCTCAAGGGCCCACCATGTGCCAGCCATGGTACTAGGCTTAGAGTTCAAAAGAGAATGGTAGAATGCCTGCTTCTAGAAGCTTACAGGTTATCAGCAGAGGCCTTAAGTTCTTAGACAATAAAATACCCTGTGATAAGCCATAGAGTAGGAATATGGATGAGGTACAAGAGAAAACACCGGGATGACCCCTAACCAGTGTTGTTGAACTGTGAAAGGCTCTCCAACTAAAATGATGTCCAGGCTGAGACTTAAAGGCAGAGTGCGCCCTACTTAAGTAAAGGATGGAGGATTTGAACATAGGAAGAGGGGCAGTAGAAAGGGAGGAAGCTGCAGGAGGTACTATATTCAGAGAGAATGATACATACAACAGTCACAAGGCTTTGAAATGGCAAATGCCCTTGAACGCCTTCTACTGCATCATGGCCACTATCATCTTCCTGTGTACAACAAAAGTAGAAAGTATAGAAATAAGCAGACACGGAGAGATACCCTCTCTTTTCATTGGCCCTCACCAGTCTTCCAAGCTTAGCCCAGAAACCTTTGTCCTTCAGGTACATTTTTTTCAGACCCAATCTGAGATGCTCTCTGAAAAAGACATCGGTATATATTTTCCATGAAACTCATCTTGCACTCAGATCACAATTTTTATATATGTTTGCCCTGTTCCCTAGCAAACTTGAATTTCACAGGTGTTAAGACACACTGACAGCTTTTCTTGATCTCAGTCATTGACAACAGAAGCCTTCACCCTGCCACATCATGGGAGCCACCCAGTTGACTCTGATGGTTAGAAGCGTTCTGATTTCAGGGATATTAAACTAGGAAAAAACTGTGCAGCCTCAGTCAGGAAGTAAAGTGCCAACAAGGATGAGCCTGATATTTACTGGGATGGTGATAACCTCTCTCTTTTCATGAAAACTAGCACTCACATGCACATCTATGGGAGAGCAAGATTACCACCTCTGTTCTAGACCTTAATTTAGAATAATGTATCAAAAGCTCTTCAGTCATAAATTCCTCTTCGGAGACTTTTCCAACACAAATAAACATATGGGTGTAAACATAGTAACAATTCACAATAGTTCACTCATTAAAAATATTTACAATGTGCCCACAGATACCTATATAAGCATGGGGACAGATGAACCCTTGCAATGGCCCTGTGAATAGGTACTAATGTAATCCCTATTTTACGGATGAAGAAATGGAGATCCAGGTGACTTTTGTTCACCTGGTACATGGGCAGTAAACAGTGAAGTCAGACCTCCTGTCTTCAGTCTCTTTATTAAACCACTATATTTTACTCCCTCTAAAACTATCATGATGTTTAATCGCAGTACTGTTTATAGTAATAAAACTGACAAAATCTAATTTTCTAGTAATAGAAAATAGGTAAAAAGGAATTGGTATAATCACATAATGAATATGACGCATCAACTAAAAGTGATATTAGAGAAGAATATTTAATGTACTTAAAAGACATTAGCAATATCTTAATTGCAAAAAGTAAATTAAAAATGATAGGCACCATATGATCCAATTTTAGCGATATATTAGAATGAAATTTTAGATATATTAGATATATCTATCTAATATATAGATATATTAGAATGAAATATTAGAATGAAAATCAGATGAAATTGCTATTAATTTAGGTTTAAAAAAGGCCAAATATCAGCAATTTCATAAGGCTGAACCTAATACCTGGGAAGGAGGGGAGTAGAAAGAGAGCATGACAAAGACAGAAAGAGAGGCAGACAGACAGATACTAAAAGGCTCAATGGTCAAATGGTACTCTGGGTCTTAAGAATATGCTCGGTTTTTCTATTGCTCATTTAGATTAACTAGATTTTCTAAATTTTTTTGCAATCGTTGGATATTCTTTTGGCAGTAAGAGAAGAGTATGCAGAAAAATGGCTTTTTTTTTTTTGAAAAATGGCTTTTTAAAGGGTTTGACCCACTGAGCATTTCTATTGTGCCAGCTTCTATGCTCCATGCTTTATCGCCTCTTTCTAGTCATCACAGCAATTACAACAAGGTTTGTATCATTATCACATTCAGCACACAGAGGATATTTGGGATGAGACCTTGTGGGTAAAATGTCCTCAAACACCTGCCTGGCAAGTGGTGGCATCAGTATTAAAAAATCCAGGACTTTCTGTGAACAGAAGTCCAAGCATTTTTCATGCAGCCATGCGGCTCCTAAAGGAGTGAAATTACACATTTTGGTTAAATGGAATCCCACAATTTCATCAAATATGATTCTTTGAAGCAGAGCAGCAAATGTTAAGACCTTTCACTGAGCAAGCCTGTGGTGTCAGCCGATAGGGGCACTGAAAATAGGAAATTAACTCAGTCGTGAGAACATAGGGCATTTCTTGAAGAGAGAATAAAATTAAGGAGATATCAGATCTGAAGAGCTTCTTTGAGTTGATAATGACTCTATGCAAACAAAAAAGCCAATAAAATCACTGTGAAAACAGTGATAATATCACTCGCTTTAGGAGCACACCAGACTGAACACACCGGACTGAACACTAGACCCACATGGCACATGGCCAGAGTTCAAGGTCTGTTTGGTGAACGAATGAAGATGATCATGAATATGGAGCACTATGACTTTCACAGGCAAACAAATCTGTTAAACCATCTTAATACTTCTGGGAACATTCTCCCCCCCCCCCCCCCGCCCCACTTCAAACCTTCAGTCCAATTTCCCGTCCAAAGGATGGGAAGAGAGTGAAGGGGTTGTAAGATACATCAAGCTGCAAACATGTGTCAGCATTATGCAGCTATTTTCTTCAAATATCACAATAACTCAATGAATAACTCATTCCAACATTTCATGTGCAAAATGGACTCAGTTGGTAAATTGCTAAGTCACTTACCATGCAAGTAGCGAACACAAGTGAATCACCCAAACCTGTCAATACCTCCGAAGCTGTGATCTTGCCCCCATGCCACATGCACCGTCCCAAGCAAGTGATGGTCATCAATTACAAAATCTGGTATCAGTCAGTGCACATTCACTGCATCCCCTGATTTTCAAAGGAGAACATTCTAAGACAAAAGTCTCACAGATGTTTGAAGGATAATTTTTTTTTTTTTTTTGCCTAAAAGTGGTATTTCTCAGGCTTTAAAGTGTCAACAGCAGCACCATCAGAATGGTTTTGATACGGAATGTCTCCACATGTCCATAGGCGCACAAGTGCTGACAAAAGACACTGGAACTTTCTTTGAACAAATGGCAGACAGTTTAGTAAATCTCATGTCTTTGTGTAGAGGAAGAATAAGAAAAGAAGCACAATGAGAGATAAACATAAATGCCAAATTGAGAGATGCTCTGGAGGAAATAACAAGGGCACATTAATATATTGCCTCAGCCTAAACGCTCCTCAACAAGAACAACAACAACAAAAAGGAAAGGATGAAGTCATTTTTCTCTTAGATTAAGGAGTCACGCTTACCATCAAGTTCACCTTGTTACAAAAGTCATCAATCACTGGCAGGCTCAAGGAAGGGTATAATCACCTAGCATCAGACAGACCTGGACCCTAGCAGACCACTGTCAACTTCATAGCCATAGAACCTTCAGCAAGTCCCCAACCTCGGTTACACTTAATTTTCTCTTTGCCACATGGGAATGATAAAACACACTAATCGCACAAAAAGTACTTATTGGTATGTGTGACACAGCACAGACCTTGTGTATCAGAAATTTTATTCCATGATTGGCACAGTGGAACATCCCACCCTAAGAAAAAAGAACACCCTAGAAAAATATCCTCCAACTGTACATAAAGCAAGAATAACAGGTCTGTTACTGGTTCATAGTATTTGTTTGTGTTGCATGAATCATTCATGACAAAAAGGACAACTTAGGTCTCACAATGTGAATTTCAAAAACAAATTGACCACTAACTCTACAAAGTGAAAAACAAGCTCTGGTATCATCCCTTTCAACCGTTTCCCTAAAGCCGACTGGAAAAAGCTCAGCCCCACTGTGAAACCCAGTTGTTACGTGACATCCTATTCTTAACTGCCAACCAAGAACTGGATTTAGAAATTTCCCCCACTTGCAGATGATCAGTGTGTCCAGAGGAGTGGCCTGTACGTAGAGCCCAGAAATGTAAAAAGAGAAATTGAGAAAGAACACATGAACTCCCTAGTAATCCTCCCCTTAGCATGAAGAAAGAAGTGGTCACAAATAAAATCTGGACGATCTTGCCATATTAGGAGGCACCCATCCCACTTACTTGATTTTGCCTCAGCTTATCTATGCCCACTGAGACAACAGAAGCAGCGTTCAAACGCACTTTGAACTTTAAGACACTTTTCTGAAGCAACTGGCTCTAAATTACTGAGAACCACAAAAGTGGCCAATTCTGTAGAACTTGCATTAGGTCTATAGAAATACTAGATGAAATGAGAAGTCTGTGTTTGGTTGTCATTTTATTTTGGTTTTGTTGGTCTTGGCGTAATACCTCCAGCATCTAAGGAGTCAAACTGTGGAACTATAAGGGGTTCGAGAAACTTGTGGATACACCTCTACCAAACACTGACAGCCGGATGATATTGAATCTTGGAGCCCAGCTTTATCAGAGGGAAAGTGATGTCAGCTTATAATACATAACTACCCTCACCAGAGTTGCTGTTTGAAGTAAGACTCTTTAAGCGTTCTTAACATTTAAATGTCAAGCACCTGTTAGGATACAGCAGTCAGCCACACTGACTTGAAAATATATTTTATGTGTCATTTTGCTGTGATGTTCTCAAGTGACTTTAAACTTAGGAAAATTTGGGACCACAGAAGAAATTAATAGGGAGGAAAATTCAGCCCTTCATATTCTAATATACAGACAAAGCACAAGGAAGTCACTTTCATGAAAATCTCTCTACACAACAAGTATCTTTTGGAAGGGACCAAAATAATCTTCCACAGTCTCAAAGCACAGAAAAACATGGGCCTTCTTGAAATATACACCCTTTCTTCCTAAGCTTCGGTGCCCCTCAGGGCCTTTTATCTCCCTGTGATTTCATTCCTTGTGCTTCAGGCTAACAAGGCGGTGGTGTGTCATTCCCTTTGTTAATATAGAAGAAAAGATCCTCATTCAAAACATCAAGTGCTTCAAAAATAAAACAACTTTGTAAAGCTTCTCCATCCATGAAGAAGAACAATAAAAATGTATTTTCCAGATCCTCTGAAGACACTAAAACCCCATGTCCTTCACATGTCAAAAACCCCACTGGAGAGCTGACAGAGTGCCAACCGTCACTGTGGACAGCCACCCAGTGCTGTTGATATTAATATTACTCAGTGGCTGAGAGAAAACCTTTACTCTTCTTTTTAAAAAATGTTTGTTGAATGAATTTTCAAAGCATGAAATGTCATTTTAGAACTTCAGCGTATGCTTATCTCAAATGATGAAGCAGAAAAAAGGGTGTGAAATGTTTATTCTTTAACGTGTCTAAATATAAATATTGATGGCTCTCAATGAGAGCCTGTTGATGACCCTATTCACAGTGCAGGAAAATCTCAGGGATATACATGGTAGGCTGGGATTAAGTAAAGCATTTGGGGGGATTACATTTATTCAATGAAGTCAAAAGAATAATAAGACCCAGGAGCCTTTGTGGGGTGTGTTGCTTTATCAATTCTTGTCATGTTTTTATTCTTTTGCTCACGTATTTTTTCATTAAAAATGTATGAAGCCTCTTCTATGGCTACTAAGTTCAGTTTGTTGAGCACGTGCTACTTGCTCCTGCCTGACATGTTCTACAGCCAGATTTCTTTGTCTCCCATGGTCCATGGTGGGACTTATCACAGAGCACTGTGTTAGGTGTTGCAGTACCCAGGATGCTCAAGGAGCACAGAGGGTCTGTGTTATGTGCATTGTGCCTCTGGGCAGAGGAGAAAAGGAATGGGGAGAAGGCTTCCAGGCAAGGTGGCTTCAGGTAAGCACCCCAGGCTAATTACTCAGGATCACCACTGTGCATCTAATTATCTTCATTATGGATGTGGGAGATCAAAGGGTGGTAGCTTAAATGTTTGCTTAAAATCCCACAGTAAGGGGCATCTGGGTGGCTCAGTGGGTTAAGCTTCTGCCTTCAGCTCAGGTCATGATCTCAGGGTCCTGGGATCAAGCCCTACATCGGGATCTCTGCTAGGCAGGGAGCCTGCTTCTCCCTCTCTCTCTCTGCCTGCCTCTCTGCCTACTTGTGATCACTCCTCTCTTTGTCAAATAAATAAATAAAACCTTTTAAAAAAATCCCACAGTAGGGAAACTAGGCACCCAAATCCTCAGTGCTACCTGGATGGTCTAAAAAATTGAATACAGATTTCTAGAAAAGAAAATATTTTGACTATAGGAGACAACATGTAATACTATAACAAAGGATCATGACACACAACCTAGAATTAACTGTTGTGAACATGTCCTCACCTTTGCTTTATCATTTGATGCAAGAAATAAAGCATGACAGATAAAGTCCTCTTTGTCTTCTTGTGTCTGGTTCCCAGCTCTTTCCCTTACTCCATAACCCTGATCATGATTTTAATGTGCGTCCTTCTAGCCTCTGTGTATCCAGAAATAGTGCATTGTATCATTTTATGTATTCATTAGTTCAACATAAAATCTATATAACACTGTACCTCTTGCTTTTTCCACCCAGTATTATGATATTGAGATCTATTAATGTTACTATATCTGCTAATACAGAAGAGTACTATATATCAATTTATAGCAAGTAATGGCTACACAGAATTCCTCTATATTAATAGCCTCTAATAAATTTATCTTTTCCTTTAACCGCAGCCATTTGCGGTTGTTGCCAAATATCCACAGTTACAAAGATGCAAAGAATATATCCCCCAGTACCTAAAATCAAAGGTATCTTCAAGGTATGTGAAACAAATTATAAAGAAGTAGAAGAAAAATTACTGGATGATATGGTGTATGCAATTTAAAATTTTATTCTAGAGACAAATTGCTCTGAAGTTATTCTGCCAATTTACCCTCATGAGAGCAGTGTATGGAATCTTGCTTTCACATCCTTGCCAACACATGGTATTGTCAGACTTCTTAACTTTGTCAATGTGATTGCAAATAATGACATCTTGCTCATTTAGGATGCATGTCACTGATTATTACAAAGAGAATCATATTCTCATATGCTTATCAGCCAATCAGGTTTCCCTGCCTTTAAATTATTTTACTACATCCTTTGCATAATCTAAAGTTGAAGGGCTTTTTTTTTTCTTATTGATTTGTGGAAATTCTTTACAAATTCTATATACTAATCATTTGTTTTATATATTGCAAAAATCTTTTCCCATTCTTGCTTCTCTTTTAACTTTTACTTACAATATCTTCTGTCTTGAAGTTTTAAACTTTAATGTAGTCTAATTATTTTAAGCACTAATTTGTAACATGGATAAATCTGATTTTCACAATACTAATTTTATAACATAAGGTTCTTTTTTTTTTTTTCTTTAAGTGGCTGCTTTTCTTTAACATATCAACAAAACTTCACAGTTATATACCAAGATCCAGGTCATATCAGTTCCATTAAAATTTTTAAACTTTGGCAGTTACTTCCTAGTTTTGTGTAACAGTAGTGAGTTGAAATATTAAGTTTTCATGGAATTTTAAGATGATCCCATCATTTATGGTTCAAGAGCTAGGCGCTTGTAACCTCTTCTATTCACTCTATTTGAATAGTCTTACTCATTTTATTACTTTCTACAATTTTTTAGTTTTATACATGGCAAACATGACTAATTTGCTCCAGTATACAGGTACAAATGTTTGAACTTTTAAAAATCAATGAGGTTGTTAGGATCCTTCAAGAGGCTCAGTTGGTTAAGTGTCTGACTTCAGCTCAGGTCATGATCTCAGGGCCCTGGGACCCTGGGACCCTGGGATCTCAGGCTCCCTGCTCAGCGGGGAATCTGCTTCTCCCTCTGCCCTTCCCCACAGCTCATCCTCACCCCCTCTCTCTTAAATAAATAAAACCTTTGAAAAAAGAAAAAAAAACAATAAAAATCACTAAGGTTGTCAATGAATTAAGAGATTGTTTGACCAAAGAAGGAAAAACACTAACTAGCCCTTTTTCTTGTATGCCCTGAAGAGACTTTCAAGTATCTTAAAAAAAACTCTCTGATATAATCACAAACATAAGTCAGATATAATCATAAAAGATACCAGACTATATAATATATCACAGCACTCAATGTCATCCAATTAACATATGATGAAATGGATGTAGCTCTACTAAAATTGGGTATTAGCTTACCTGATTTTATAGGTCAGATAACAACTGAGGCTCCAAGACCACCTAATACATATCATTATTTCACTCTAAGCAGAAGAGCCAGGAAACACATTTTTACTCTTGGAAAATGGTTGCTGTGGGATGTCTGGGTGGCTCAGTCAGTTAAGTGTCTGCTTTTAGCTCGGGTCATGATCCCAGAGTCCTGGGATCAAGTCCCACATCGAACTCCTTGCTCAGCTGGGAGCCTGCTTCTCCTTCCGCCCCTCCCCCTACCTGTGCTCTCTCTTTCTTTTTCTGACAAATAAATATTAA